>NW_008690648.1:9969-37437 GCF_000695815.1 Acanthisitta chloris | reverse complement strand
TGCCTTCTCTGACAGCACAAGAGAGACAGGAGGTCAGTGGAGGGTCCCTGGCATTGTAACGACTCCCAGCTTCCAGAACAGCACCTCAAAGGAATTTAGAGCATCTTCAGGGTCCTCTGAGAGCTGGGGAAGACGGGTTTAGTTTGCTTAGGGCTGAAGTGCTCCAGAAAGAAGCTATATTTGTTTTCCTCTGTTTAGTCACACAAGAGCTTAGCTACGCCTGTCCCAGGGTTATTGCTCTCTCAGGCTGGAATAGCTTGGGGAGGAAGGGTTATATCTAAAATGACATCCTTTGTTGTTCTAGTCTCTATGCCAGCAGGTCAGTAAGAGTATTATTTCAGAGTGGGGTTTCTGGGAGACTTCAGTGAAGATCCACAAAACCAGGTGCAAAAAATGCAGTCAAGAAGTGAGAGGTGCAGGTTTGCTTCACTAAGAAAAGGGAAAAGGAAGAGGGCATGATAGAAACCATCCAGTATACAGAAGTGCAGCTATAGAGAAGACAGTGATGAGCTGCTCTGCAAGTCACCCAAAAGCAGCAATCGAATTTGCAACCAGGAGAATTTGGGGTAGACATTATTGTAAGCTTTCAACTGTAAAGACTGAAATTTCCATGATTAGATCTTTTTAGACAAACGTGTCAGGAATATGTTGGTTCTGTCTGGACCAAGCAGATGAGTAGATGGCTGGAATGTGTAGGAAGTGACAAACACCCAAACCTTCCCCAGAGAGGAAGCTTGCAGATGTTCTTCTGAATTCAGCTGGAGTCATTCAGCTCCACGGCCACAGACCATTCAGCCCAAAGCAGCAATGAGGGATCACTTTTCTCTATTCACAGTGAAAAATCAAGTGCTCAGAGATAGGAAGCTCTGGTTAATAATTTGTTGGCCTGCCCAGAAATGTGACACTCTTGGTGCTCCTGGTTCACAACCATGTTTCCTGACAAAGAGATCTGCTTCTCTGTCTGTTGGCTTGATTCATCTGGATGTCTCTGGTGAGCTTAAATAATTCATGACGATAAAAGTTTATTTTTATGCCATCTCAGAATGGTAATGAGGGTTTGTGGAAGCTGGCGAGATGCAGAGGGAAGCAGCAGGGTGCAGCTGCAGCCTTTGCATGGGTGATGTATTCCCACCATTAGTGGGTCAGATGCCAGGCAGCCAGCAGAAGTGTGGGCTTCTTGCACCCTGCCCTGTTGCAGAGTCTCTGCTCTCACCTCCACACATTGCTCAGGCCTCTTCCCCAACCAAGCTGGGGCATGGCTCACTGTGACTCTCCTCAGCCTGCACTGTGGGGTAAGAGGTGTGGCTGGCCAGAAGACCAGCAAATCAAACACATGGTTTTCTACCTGCATTTAACTGGAAGTGTTTCCATGTCCAGACGCTTGATGTCAGTGAACCTGAGCATGAAACTGGGGATCTCCTCAACTAACAAGGTGAAAATGTATAGCTTAAGCTGAAGCTGCCAAGCTGTGAGACCTGCAGTCTGCACACTGGAGGGCTGATAATGGAATCATAGAACGGTTTGGGTTGGAAGGGACCTTCAAAGACCATCCTGTCTAACCCTGCTGTGGTTAGCAGGGACATCTTCCATCAGATCAGGTGGCTCAGAGCCCCATCCAGCCTGGCCATGAATGTTGCCAGGATCACGATGATCCTGCAGCCCTGTGGTGCCTGGCAGTGGGGCAGTGGCCAGGAACTGCAGAGGGATTCTTGTTGTGGCCAGCCAGGACCTACAGGGGAACATGGGGGTCTGTGAAAGAGCAAAGCTGGACTCTAGCTGAGGACAGGCTAAAAATCCCTATGCATTGGTCTCCCAGAGACCAGTCACCCATTTGTAATGGTTAAGCTCACTGAAGTTTTCTGAGAGACCTCCAAGAGGGTTCATGCTCCAGGGCACACAGGTTTGGGGGTGCACTGCAGCCCCACATCTGCAGGTGCTGGCATGGCATCACACCCACCCATGAGGCAGAGTTCAAACACCCTGCTCAGTGGTGGTGGCCCTTTGCCAGCGAAGAATTTGCTTTAAGTCACTCTCACACTCTAAGTGGACCACTAAACACGGCGTGGGTGATCTGATGGCACTTACTGAAATAAAACCTGCAGTGAAGCAAATGGGAGCTCTAGCTCTGCATCTTTAGCCTTGTTGCCTGTGATGCACAACAGCACCAGCCTGGCTGGGAGGTGCTCTGCGGTCCCTTTGCTATGCACTCCTGTAGAGCTACCTTTCTCATTACCTGTATACTCAGGAAAGCAGATAGCCAGTGGAGATTTCTTAATTTTCTCCTCAAATATGTCCTTCTTGTTTAGAAAGAGGATGATAGATGTATCTGTGAACCATTTGTTGTTGCAGATGCTGTCAAAAAGCTTCAGAGATTCGTGCATGCGGTTCTGCAACAGAAAGGAGAGATCACATCAGGGCAAAGGCAGCGACTCAGGGATGTTCAACATGAAGGGAAATCTAAAACAACTAAATTAAGGAGGAAAACAACAAGAAAAAAAAGCTACAATATACATAATAAATTTATGTATACATACAGCTGAACATATACATACACAGATGCAATCCCTATAACATTTGACACACAGTTAGTAACTTAAGGGCATTTAACGATACAGAGCTGTTTTGATTTTGCATAGCATTAATTTACAGGATCCCAGCTCATAGAAATCATCATGCACCATGCATGGATGGAGAGTTATTTTTGCCCTTTGATCAGATTTATGTGTCGGTGTAGCTCATGCAGATTTTTCTAAAACTTTTTAACTATTTTTTTTTTTAAAATTCTTTTTCCACTTTCTTGAATGTGTGCGGCACACAACTGGTTGGATACATTAACCAAGGACTGGTAGATCCTTGAATTAATCTAGAGTTGGAAGCAGACACCAAGGTGACATAATTTTGGAAATGACCTTGCCGTGACCTTTGCCTGGTTTTGTTATTATGTTTAGTGTTGCCTGTTGCTGGGCTTTTAATTTTTTTGTTTTTTGTTTTTTTTTTTTTAGTTCTCTTGGAAGATGACTCAACAGAGTGTCTTGCAGAGAGGAAAAAAGTGAAAAAGGAAGAGGAAATAGTATAAAAAGGAAAAAGTAACAAAGAGCATCTAAGAACAACCAGACTAGAAGTCAGGCAGCTACCATTGATGTTAGCTCATGCCTCTAGGAGAAGGTTAGCTATCTGCCAGCAGAAGAGCCATACATTCGAATGCACCACAGCGAGAAGTCAGCTTTTTGGTTAGAGGTCATGCAAAAAAAGGACACAGAAAAGGACAGAGATAAGAGCAATGAAAAAACCAGACCAGTTAGAGAGTTACAAAGTCCGCCACATGGTTTTATGGTGGTGGAAGGAGCTCACGGCAAAGTCAACCAAGTGTCATGTTCCCTGCTGCTTTCAACTCTCAACTCGGGTTTAAATCTTTTTTAATTGTTTTTTTTTCTCGGTTCAAGAGAAGCTTCATACCTGCCAAATTTGGTTGGTCTCTCAAATGCCCATTTTTTGGCCTGTGTTTGGCTAGATAAGTTCAGACGGCCGAGGAAAAGCTGTGAAGGTGCCGAGGCTGGCGATGTTTGGCCCGCGAGGCCGACGCCGGAGTGCACACGCCGGGCACGTGGCCATCTCAGCCGGGAGCCGGGGAGCGGAGAGAGCAGCGCGGTGAGGACGAAGCACACCCAAGAGTCAGGGGGTTATCAAAGGCAAAGCATGGTACAGACCAGACCGGCTCCTCGGCTCTTCCCAGGGGGATCTCCTTGGGGCAGCACTCCCCAAAACCACCAGTGCACATAAGAAACCAGTTACAGCCACCACAGAGACGCTGGAGAGGACAGGGCTGCACGGGCTTGTTACTGGAGGGTTTTTTGGGGTGGGTGCAGGGTGTCCTGTCCCCTGCACCCCTGGATTTGGGGGTTTGGAGTGGCGCAGGAGTCGGCCAGGGACCTTCACCCCACTCCCACGTCATTTCACACCTGTGCTGGCAGTGTAGTTGAGCCCAGCACTTTATTGATTAACACTTTCCTTTTCATGGATACACTTTAGCTGCTGCTGAACATTGTGTATAGATAAAAGTGGCTCCGTGGATGAAGGAAACATCTGATCCAACACAATGAAGCAGGATGTGATTTGCTGTACCGTACCCTGTCTCGAATGACCAAGCATTTCCCACCACGCATTGTATCGACACACAGGGATGATGCAATCATGTATGAATGTGAAAACGCATTTACTCATTAGGTCTCAGCCGCAACACGTTGCTTATCTGGATCACCCCGTGCCTGTGGGCTGGTTTTTGCTAACCCATTTGGTACTGGCTGGTGTGGGATCTCCAGATCAATGCTCCTCTTTGTTACTTGTGGTGCCAAAATTGTACTGTTGTACCAAGTTTTGTACACGAGACTGTTGCCTACCCAAAGCCTTTGGGAGGAGAGAATAAAGTGGAGGGCAGTCAGGGGAAAAGGAAGCAAATATAATTAACCTTTTTTATAAGCAAGGTCCCTCACAGAACATTTTTAATTACATTTTTATCACTCTTGCTGGCTTAAAATAAAAGCATGGAGAAACACGTGAATACTGCTTGTGGGTTAAAGATGTAGCTCATCCAAGCTGCCTTCAGCCTGTGGTCTCTGTACATACCCTGCTGCACCTCAGTGGCCCCGTGCCACGCTGTGCAGCCCTGGCAGTGAGGTCAGGGTGCAACTGTGCCTTGTGGCAAAGGGAGCACCATGGGCAACATTGGATTTGCCTAAGCAACAGAAGCTGAGGACCTCTCAGTGGGCTTGTGGTTAGGTGAGGCTGATTTTTCTACAGTAGCAAGGCTATGTAAGGATCCCACAGAAATCCTGCTCTTATACAGTTTGATTAATTTGCATTAATATACGCTAGGAAATGAGAGTGTTTTCCCAAGAAATAGCAACTCAGCCTTCAGTCGTAACCAGAATATAGTCACAGAATCATATACACACAGCACAAACCAATACATCCCTGAAGAACATGAGAGTTACACTAAATGTCCTCTTCCTTTCAAATTCCACAGACAAGTTTCAGAGCTTGCTAAGGCTGCTTGACCTGGCCTTCTGTCCTTTACATGCTGATTTTTCCTGTAGCTCTACCAGTTAGCTGAGTAAACATAACCAACTGTTCTGCCCACTCATCCCTACTTACATGAGAAATGTTGTGGTCTTAAAATCCACCTCTTCCTTCCCTACCACTAAAGAGAAGATGACTGTATTCAAAAGCCAGGAATTGCTTTCTGTGTGTGACAAAGGTGCAGAGCAATAGGCTGGTGAGCAGGCACGGATGCTTCTCTTGTCATACTTGGATGTCATGTGGGAAATGATGTCTCATCCCAGGAGGCCTTCTGGGAGCTTACACATGGACACAAGCTGTCCAGGTGCTGGCTAACATTGGGAATGCCTTACTGTCTCCCTTTTCTTTCCCTTCCCAACTGTTACAATAGCTTTTTGTAGAAGCCCTCCAACAGCTCAGGAATACCCAGGCTGAGAGGCAAGGATGGGGAGGCAGTGTCTGGGTACCACATGTTAAAGGACAGGCTGCTGCTAAAGGAGGAGTGAGAAGTTAAAGCCCCCAAATAATCCCCCTCCTTCCAGTCAATCCACAGTGGAAGACCATGTTAATCCTTTGGAGCTTCCCTGGGCCCCCTCTGAGAAGCACCTGTGCTGCTGTGATGGGGCAGACATGTCTGCTCTGCTAGAAGTAACCCACCAGCCACGCTGCAGAGGAGTACCCACTTAAAAATACATATTCAAAGTCCAGTTAACTTTTCCTGTGCAGGACAAGAGATAGAATTGCTCATAGCTGAGTTCAGGTGTCATTGCACAACCATGTTCCCATCACTGATGTGAAGGGCAAACAGCTTTCCACAGAGCATGAGGGAGAAAGGATGCTGCAGTCAAGACTTCCCAGGCAGAAACACACTCATAAAACCCATCTTGTTTTCACCAGAGCATGGGAGGAGAGCCGGTGATTTCTACAACACACAGTCGATCCAATCTTTTCTGTTTTCCTTCGTGATTAAGCACTAGCTGTCGTGTGAACTATAAGGGCACTGATGGTTATCCTAAGCACAGGAACTCCACATTCCCCCTCCTGCTTATATTTCCTAAGATGCCCAAACCACTTTCGCTTGCTTTGTCACTCCTGAGGCAATTTCTGAGCACTGCAATTCCATTTTCCTTGCCCAATGACAGCAGAGAGAGCACACTAACCAGGTCAAGCAATGCAATATGAACCAACAGTCCAACACTAATGCACACTAAGGGTCACCAGCACAGAGCCTTCAACCCATCCCATCCTCAGCAATGGGGACATGAACAATACTTGCACGTCTTGACTAGATATGGTTGACCTAAATATCTTAGTTTCAGAGGCAGCAATGAACATCTCCCTCTCTTGCCATGACTCCTTTGAATTTGCAAGGAAGAAAATAGAGGATAGTCTCAGTTCCTATGACAGGTCCCATGCCATTGCTGTCTTTTTTAAAAATTCCATTAGGAACTCCATTTAGAAGGAACAATGGAAATCTGCCTTTGTTAATCTTCTTCTCCAGTTTTACTGATTGATATGACTGCTGTCCCTCTCTCCTCCCAGATTACAGAGCTGAGGCTTTTCCTCCTGTAACCTCAACTTACGAAACATAAAGATAAGTCACAAACGAGACAAAATGGCCTTGTTATGCAAAGACATAATCCACAGAGATGTTCTGTCAGTTAAAGCAGGATGTTCCCACTGTGTACAAATATGGCAGAGGGCCTGGCAGATCCTTGTGATGGACTTGGTAAAGGCACAGGCAGGTGTAATATCCTGAGGACAGCGGCTTGTGCATTGGATGCTCGGGGTAGAGTGCAATTTTGCCTCATGAGCTGTAGCTTGGGCTGTGACTAGCAGTAATGGGACTGATGAAGGTGCTGCTTGAAACTCTCATGGCTTGTTTCTCTCCCCTGGGAACTGGGCACACAGGGAAGCAGTTTAGATCTGCCAACAGCAGCGTAAGGTGTGGGAGGCAATGGGAGAAGCTGGATTCAGCAGCATCAGGGGTTTCTGTGCCAAGTGTGATCTTTATGGGTGTATGGGCCTAGAAACCACAGATGCAGAAAGTTTTCTCTATTTTCTTTATGTCTTTCTGATCTAGACATAAGGAAGTACTTGCTTTCTTCGACTCCTGCTGTGTGGCTCTTTGTGGCAGGGAATTTGAGAGAAAATACACCCCTTATAAAAGACTGCCTGCTCCTAGGACACAACAGCCCTGTTTTAGCTGCTGCAGGAGGATGGGCTCAGGCTTTTAAAACAAAGAGCACAATAAACCACAAAAAAAACTTTACAAGCATAGAGCTGTGTTTGAATTTTAAGGGCAGGGACAGGTCAGGGGGTGTTTCACCCAGCCTTGTTTAACCAGCTCTTTGGAAGGCATTCACAGTAAACCTGCTGTTCACGAGCTTTCCTCAGTGAGACAAGCTGACCCTACAGTGGTCCCAGCTGGAGCTCACCACGGTGAATCCCTGCACCATGTTACGTCAGCTGCATCTGAACTGCAGTTTCCTCAGCCTTAAGTGTGGTGAAATCCTGTGGTTATTGTCAACAGGACGAAAAGACATTCTCCCTGTGCACCCAGCTTGGACACTGAGATGCAGTAGGGCTCTTTCCTTCTTATGGCTCCATGCCAGCAATGAAAGCTCTCTACAAGTCTTTTCCTACTCACGGAGACATCTGTACAGCCCCCAAACCTTCAGAGGCTCAATACAGCTGGAAGTGCCTGGACTGTAGTAAGCATCTCTAGAAAATGAAGCTGGAGGAGCAGCATCCAGCTCACTTTCTCAGCTGCCTCCTCTTTGTGCTTTCCAAGTGAGAAGCAATAAAAGCTGATTGACGTCATTAAAGCCAGCAGATGTGACGGATGCAGACAGACAGCAAATCAGCTGACTGAGGAGATGCTGCTTTACTGCTGGGTGCTTGGAGAAGCACCACATTAGCAGGGAGGAGACTGAACGCTTTGGGGGTTCAGCTGAGAGGGGTCAGGGTCTGTGGGTGCCATGTTTTCCACCTGCCATTTGTGATGGGGATATAATAGGGCAGGCAAAATGCAGCACCATTGTTTCTTCCTATTTTCTTTGGCCTCGCTCAGGGCTGTTTATTTGGGTTAGGCAGGGGCGTCCTGCCGGCGCGGCGCTGGCGATGTCGAATCCCTTCCCCACTTATGCCGAATGTGTAAATGAGCAGCAGCTGCCTCTGCCCTCCTGTTGCTCAGCATCCCCCAAAATGTGTTGTGAAAAGGGACTGAAATAGCAAGCAAATGTCAGCGCTGTGCCAGAGCTGCACCAGCCTGCTCTTGTGCTGCAAAAGGAAAGTTGGAGGTGCATAAATCCCAGTTTCTGCAGCAGGGCATTCAGCGGGGAGCTGAGCTGGCACCCTGCGTGTCTCCACAGTGGTGCTAGATGAAGGACAGTCATTGGCAGGGCTCAGGATCTCCAGGAGAGATGCTCTAACCTTCAGTTCAGAGCAGTGGAGTTAAGGCTGACATTTTAAAAATGGCACTGGTATTCAGTCCCTTCCATCTTGTGCTTGGTGGCTTTGAATCACAGACTCTGGCTTGTGTAGATGAGCACCCAAAGGTGACTTGTACTAAAAGCTGTCTTTGGCTTCACAGTTTGGGTGTCACAGTCCAAGTTATACCTACAAAGCATGTTGCTCTCTGCTCAGATCACAGCTTTGCTCCCTGTCCCCTGGACCTGCCCTCTCCCTGTGTGTTTTCTCTATCTCCTGGCTGTTTTCACTGCCCAGCTGCAGAGCTCTATGGCATTGAGCTGATGGCTGGATTTTTCAAATCACGTCAGGAGATTTTGGTTCCTTCCGAGTAAATCTTACAGGACTGAGCATCCTTGAGCATATCAAGGCCAGGGTCAGAGGGAGGTAACAACTAGGGATTATAAATAAGTGGACATGCAAGGATGTAGAGTGTCTCAGTCAGTCTGGAGGACATAGTCGTGATCACAGAATCATAGAATATCATGAGTTGGAAGAGACCCACAAGGTTTGAGTCCAACTCCTGGCCCTGCACAACCCCAAGAATCCCCAAGAATGTGCCTGAGAGACTTGTCCAAACACTTCCTGAAGTCTGGAAGGCTTGGTGCTGTGACCACTTCCCTGGGGAACCTGTTCCCGTGCCTGATCACCCTCTGGGTGAAGAACCTTTTCCTAATTTGCAGCCAAAACCTCTCCTTGACACAGCTTCATGCCATACTATTGGGTCCTGTGGCTGATGATGTTAATATCACCTGGAATTCTGGCATCAGTATGATCCAAACAACCAGGTGACTTCATCAAACAGTTTACTAGAGCTCATAAACCTGGCTCAGAAGCTAGAAACCACAGTCCCGCTAGTCTTTTTGGGACAACTGTTACCTAACAGCAATCTTTCCCTCTATTTCTTCCTCATCCACAGCTTTCTGTATGCCTAACATCTTTACCAGCAGGAAAATAAAAAGCCTCAGAGAGACAGAGCTGGCAGGAGTGAGCCCTCCATGCTGCCGCAGACTGGGCACCGATAAAATCATAACTGAGTCTGAGTATGGCCTCCAATTCCTTTTCATTAGACAAATCCAACTGGGTGCCTACTGCAGTTGTCATTAGTCCCAAAAACACACAACCCCATCATGCTGAATGAACAGCCAGAATACAGCAATGAGTCTTATTGCATCCTTTCAGTGTATTCAATTCACTTGTATTAATTGCACTCTAATATCAGGGAGCACACAGGTCCTCGCCAGCCTTATTTCCAGATGGTATTTTGAGCCTAATGTCACAGTGGGAAGTCATAAAATCTCTCCTAGAGCAAATTACCTGAGGAATCAAACAGTTCCATTCTCACTCAGGAAAATGAATTTCTGTAGCCTGAAGAAATAGGTTATACTCTTAGGCTGAGCCTTGGATGTGCATGGCCATCCTGCACCTCTGCACCATGGCATGACCACTTCCCTAACATCTATTTTAAAGCCCACCTAACCATATCTCCTCTTGCTGGGTAGAGGGTTCTGTAACACATTTTGAAACCACACAGGTTGGCTAGAAAGGAGAAAAAAACCCACTGTGACTTTACCAGTGCAAGGAAGCATTACCTGGGCACGCAGACTTCATTTCAAAGAGTGTGTAGGAGGACAAATCTCCCCAGAATTTCAGACTCAAGGGGGAGCGACCGAACAAAGCACATTACTGTAGCACCCCAGGGAGCATTCGGCGATCTCTGAGGAGTTGTTGGTTATGCAGTATCCCATAAAGAGGTGTTGGGGCCTCCAAGACCCATTTAGACTCACCGTGGTTTCGTCTTCATGGAGCACCTGGTCGTAGCCACTCAGCGCAACACAGAAAATGATTGCTGTGACATCCTCAAAGCAGTGAATCCACTTCTTGCGTTCTGACCGCTGGCCCCCGACATCGAAGAGCCTACGGCACAGGAGAGGACCATCAACATCCACTCCTTCTTAGTTATCAGGAAACTTTGGCATTCATGGCATTTTCTGACCACATGGGCTGTGGAAGGCTCCAAACACAAAGCAACAGATCTTTCACCGCTAGCTTGGCCTTGTCCTTATGAGGCATCATGAGGGTCAATATATAGCATGAATAACATATGACTGTCCCACTTTAGAGAAAAGATTTGCCCAAATATTTGACACTTACTGAGGCTTGATCAGACCTGGGGGTCAATCTCATATTATACTTTCCAACAAAAAGGTGTTGTTTGGGTTAGAAGAAGCTGCCATGAGTTTCAGGCAGCTTTCACAACAGGATTATCAGACATTTCATACTGTTGACCCTCCAAAACACAGTGTCTTCTGCAGTGGGAGCTACCCGTGCACTAACCAGCAATTTAGCAATTTCTCCTCCAGGAACTACGGGTAAACCCCGTGATAAATAGTTGTTCAGAAAACTTACTGTGCAGTTTTAGACTAACCTGAAGTGAAGGTTTTTGAATGTGAAATGGGTTTCTACGATGCCAGTTGTTTTGACCCTGGTTCGGAGGATATCCTGCTCCGTGGGCTGGTAGTCTGCAGCTCCGATTCGATCTAAGCTGTCTAGGTAGCTAAGAGATAAAGGGAAAAGAAAAAGAAAACAGATAAGAATAAGACACACATTAATCTTTGGCAATCTCAGATGAATCTTTCAGCTCCCTATTAATCTTTTTGAATCTCATTTTTCATGGCTGAATGTATTGTAGTTAAATTAAAAAAAATCCTATTCTGGGGAAAAACAAACCCCACTAACCTAAGCATAAAATCTGATAGTGAACTGAAAGCAGGAAATTAAGTGTGGTGTGTTGTGATCCTTGATTACAATCTTTGAAAATACAGAGTTTTAATAAAACTTGCTATTTTTATTCCCTGAGGGACAAAGGTCCCAATTGTCCATTGTGCTGGATTCTGTACACACACTCTCTTTTCTGCAAGGGTTTATTCAGATATGAGGTTGGAGCACACAGGTCTCGATCCCAGAACAGGCAGGTTGAGTTCCCTTTGGGAGATGCTTCTCTCTCTGTTGGGAAGGGAGGGAGATGCCTCTCTCTCTGTTGGGAAGGGAGATGCCATGCTCTTACAGGATGTCTTGCTTTCAGTGAGCTCAAAGGAAGGGAGAAGAACCTGTCTGAGTGAGTCACTGCTTCAGTCTGAAATCCAGCATAGGGCTGGGGAGACCTTGGACAGAACTCCCCACTTAGATGGTGATAATCTGGGAGTAGAAACTGGGGCTTTTTGGGGGTAGAGGGGAGATTTAGCTTTTTTAAACACTTGGACAGTTTTAAAATATGTACTTTTATTCTGCTCTAGGCTTGAAATCTATGAACACAGGCAATGCCTCACTAGGCTGAAACTTGGGGTAGGAACTCCTGTCTTTTGACCAGAGACATTTTTGTAGAGGAAGCCCACTACTCTGCACATATGACCACAATACATTTTTTCATACACATTTAAGACAAATTTTCAAAACAATTTATAAGGAAAAGAGGAATGTGGATTACAATTTAATATGAGTTATAAACAGAGCTGCATCACACAGCAAAGTCCTCATCACCATTAAGCTGCAGGTGGACACTCCAGCTTTTCTTAAAGGGGTTTGATGTGCATTACAGGGCCTAAAGGCCCATCTCTAGCTCCAGGAGCACCAATCTAATGCACACGAGATGATTTCAGTATACTGTGGATATAACAGAGCAGATCTGTGCATGAGCCTTGTCCTGTGGCCTTGTCCTTTGATCCCTGTGCCTGGATGTCACCCAAAGAGGCAGTGGGGCAGGAGGTGACCTGTTGGTGGCAGGACAGGAGGGTTACTTGTTCAGGTGTTAGCCAGAGAATGGCAGCTTTGCCCAATGCAGTGGGCACAGAATAAAGAGTAGTAAGAGGAGCTGTGCAGTTTTAGGGAAGGAAAAGACTGTTGTCTCAGGTATGAGTTTGTTGGTGAGTGTAAGATGGTATGAGTTGCAACCATTCACTTAAAACAGCCATGATGTCTAAGCTTGACTTTCAGTTTAGCTACATGTGATTTATTTTCTAACAAACACAGAGTGTCAATTTAGTCCTTTAGTCTTGAAGAGTAATCAAATCACATCCCCCAGCCCCCCATGGCTTGCCACAGCACATACTGCTTAGTCTGAACTTGGCCTTGTCCTGCTGCTAGAGATGCTTTCCCTGAAAGCAAGGAAAGGCTTTCCATTTGTGCCCTGGAGGGAGTGCTCTGAGCCAGGGCTCTGGAGCAGGACACCTGATGTGCTGGGGCTGTGCACTCTGCTAGTCAAAAAAACTCCCGGCCACCGATTTCACGCCTACCCTGCTACCCTGGAACAACAAACAGACAGCCAAACTCTGTGCTAAGGTCAAAAACAAACCTCACCCTGCTCACATCATGAATGTTCCCTACCCATCATATTTATCATTATGTTTGCTAAAGGATTCCAAGAATCACATTACCCAGAGAAAAGTATATAAGCTAAGCAGGCTTATTTTTGTTGTGCCCTTTCTCAAACTTTTAAAGGCATTGTGGTTTTCTGACAGATGCTCCCTTAATAACCTTATGATGGGCCCTGGGTGGATGAATGGGGCTTCATTTGAAATCAGATCCTCTGTTGTGACGGCTGAAGCCACGATCACTCATCTATTCACAACTGGTGTCAACTCCTGTTACTAAAGAGACAGCTGGATCTCTTTACATGGCCCTGCAAACTAAGGCAGCTCTGCAGTGCTGGTATTCAGACTCCTCTGTCTTCAGGAATGAAATACTTCAAGGTGATGGTAAAAAGTGGAGGAGTAAGTGAGGGAAGGATTTTCTTTTTCTCTTGCAGCCTTGATCCAACTCTTTTCAATTTAACATTCTCCATTAATTATTCTTGCCTTTGAGATCCTCCTTTAATGCTGGGAGTGTAGCAAATGAAGAAATTGACTGCAAACCGGCCAAAGGACTTGGCATCACAGCAGCACAGTGATGGAGGAGTTACTTACTGTAATTACTGCCTTCGACCCTTGATGATTTGCTTGTGAACAGCAGCATCCTTTAAACCCCAAGCCGTTTGCTGCGACTTCAGAGGGTTCTCTCTTATGCTACCAGTGTGCACAGTCCATGGCACTTCCACACTGCCTTTTCCCTTGGCTGCCTGAGAGTAAGTTACCTCCAGATCTGATTTGATCCTGCACACAACCTGGCTCTGAGGCTTGGAAAACCTTGTCTCCCTTCACCTCCTTGTCCATGGAGGTGATGCAGCCTCATATGCCTGGCTCCACCTGAGTTACTCTGGGGGATCAGAGGTTTTGGGGGGCTGATGCAACCTTATAGCCTCTTGAGAGGGCAGGGTGATAGAGGGAGGAGAGCCAAGCAGTATCCATCACATCTACCCTCTCATACCTGACAGCATCCAGCTTCCAATCCCAGCTGGGATATCTCCATAGGAACCTTGGCTGAGAAGCCTCTGCTTCCCAGTGCTAAACTGGTACTGTGGCAGAAGGATACTCAGCACCTCCAATACTCAACCTGTCCTGGCTGCAGGTGAGCTGAGCTCTGTGAGTCTGATGCCCTGTGGTCACTCCATGCTAACGCCTCCAGCCTGTGCTGGGCACCCCAGATCCAATACCTACTTGCCAACACACCCTTTGCCTTTACTGTTAACTCCCCTCTCCATATCTTTCCTCATCTCTAGTCTTTTCCATCATTCTCTGTTTGCTTCTTAAATTCTTTCAGTTGCCTGGGTCTGCTTTTCATCTGTTTCTGGGAGTCTCAATGAGGGTCAGCCATCATTTTATATGAAGTTATACAACACTTCCAGTGCTGGTTTTGAGGCTGCATTCCAAAACTGTTTACTCCTCTGGCTGCTCTCCTTTGGAATTTCTCTCATTTTGGGTTGCAGCAGATGTTTTTTTTTTCCCTGGACTTGGTTGCAGCTGAACTGGACCCTTTTGGTGTGTGCACTCCGTGAAGCTCAGCTGGAGGACCATGCTGTGGCACAGCTGCCACACTAACACCCAGCAAGAACGGAAAGCTCAGGCAGGTTGCTGTTTGGATGGTGAGCTCATTTTAGCTGCTGCTTGCTCTCCTTGGTTCCTGCTGGAGGTATCTCTCAGGTTTCAGTGGAATGTTGATGCTCCTTGCCCATGCTGCCTGGAAGGACCTGCTGGTCTGCTGGTATGGGCCTGAGCTGTGGGAAGACAGGGTGTCTTGGGGGTGCCACCTCTTTGGGAACAGGGAAACCCAAGTGTGGACAAATTGCTACACATGGCGCTGGATGGCAGCACTCCTGATATGCCCTTTGAACCGCAAATCTCAAGGCCAAACTGTTGTGGGAGATAATTAGTTGTCGCAGCCAAGAGGCTCGATGACACATAATCCCCTCAGAAGCTGGCATCTGTTTAACCAGCAGAAATAAGTGCACTTTGGAGGCCGCAGAGCGAGAGCTCAGCTCTCCCCATTCCGCGTCATCGGTGCTGGCATCAGAGCTCTTCCACTTCTCAGCTCCAGGGTTTGCACATTGGAGTGGAAGCCTATCTGAAATGACACATCAGCTCTTACTTGCAACCAGCCTTGCCCAGGGTTTGCAGGGGTTAAAAAAAGCTCAAGGAAGGTTAGAAGGCTTGTGAGTACATGAGCAACCCTCTAGCATTTCTGCTCCTGAGCCAAGGAGTTCCATTGCTGCTTATATCTTTTATCTTTAAATGCTTTGTTTTGAAGCAGATTGCAGGTTTCTGAGTCACTCAGTTTGTCAGGCTCAGGGAGGTGCAGCCCAGCTATATAACGCTGCTAAAAGCAAAATGCAGAAGAAATGGCAATTCCCAGATACAGAGAGAGGAGCTCATAGAACAGAGGCTAGGAATGGCAGGAGCTCTATACAGATCAGCTGGTAGTGAATATCCATACACAGTCATACTGCACCTTCATTAGCTCTTTCCAACAGTTTGTGGTAGCAGCACTGTTGATGCCAGAGACACTGCATGGAGAAAGGACTTTTGTCCAAGTTGTCCCATGGGAACAGCCTGGTAGCAGCAGTCTACGTGCAGTGCATGGATGGGGACCCCTCTCCAGGCTCTCTGCTACCATGGGAACCTTTTCCCAGGACTGTTCGGCCTATGCCAAAGGCTCCACTGGCTGCTTTCTTGAATGAAGAAGTGCAGCTGAGGTTGCAGGCTGTGGTCAAAGCTGCATACCTGCGGCAAAGCTTACACAGATGTACATTCATGATTGTTGAGGTTAACGGTAATAAGACGGTTAAATGTCTGCAAGATTTTTCTTGCCTTCAAGGTGACACCTTGGCAGTCTTTTTGCAGGCAGCATCCAGCTCTCCCTGTGCACACCCAAGGTGCTCACAGCGTGCCGATGCCAAGCTCATGCCCTCAGTGCTTGACAAGCTGTGGTGCAGCAGCAGCCACAGCTGGGTCTTGGTCTGGGGCAGGTCTGCAGGGAGTGGAAGCTCCAGGGCAGCAAGCCTGGAGACAACAGCATCTTCCCAGCAGCTCCTCCATCCTGGAATTCCTGAGCTCTGGCCATCACTCCTCCATGAAGGAAAGGCCATGTGTGTGTGGGATACCCCAGCCTCGATTTGCTGGCTTGTGTTGTATTTGATTGAGAAAGCAGATCCCCATTTGTCAACATACACAGCTGAGTCACTGCTGGGTTATTTTGGACTCTGTGTACTGAAGCACTCAAGGGGCAGCTCCAGCATTGTCTTGGCAAATGTTGAGGTATTAATCATGGTTGTCACAAGCAGGATCCATTTCATCTACATCTAGATGCTTATATAAAGATGTCTCCACCTGATCACTCCTTCCTCACTCATGAATGGAAGACTCCTTGCATCTGGCCTTAGCTTCCACCTTACCACCTTCTTTTCTTTCACCAACGAATACACAATTCAATGTATATTTACCATTAAAACCATTTAGTATTTAGTGACTGCAGAGTAAGGATTCAGAGGATAAGCACTGGGTTTAGAGAGTGTCAATAGTGGCTCTACAACAGCATAGTAAACTCTTGTGGTACCTCCTACCAGAGAAAGGACACGTGGGCACTGCTACCTGAAAGTGTGATACAGGTTGGTTTGGCTGCCCAGGGCAGCTGGTGCTGGGTAAACACCCAGAGGTCATGGCACCACAGTGTTTTTCCTGCAAACACGGTGCCCAGCCATGTCTGCTGTAATATTTTAGGGGAAGAATCAAGCACAGCCCACGGTCAGAATCCAGCACCCATCCAGCACACACAGCAGTGATGCCACAGGTGTCTTAAATAATCATCAGTTATGAAAGGCTTGCAACGTAGACAAGCAGTGGCATCGTGTCCCTTTGGGAATTGATCCTACCTAAGGGTAGTGACCGTGGTGTGTACACGTGTGCAGAGCCCTCCTCTCCCTCTAATCAAAGCCAGAACGTGGTACGTACTGCTCCCTGGACACTTCCAGGAGGGTTATAGCAGGCAGGGAAAAGACCTTAGGGGATATGTAACTCAGCTAAGAGGACAAGAACATTGTCTGGTGTTTACTCAGCCCAGCCCAGAGAAGGAAGGTCTTGGGAATTCACTCGTGGACTTCGGGCAATGTGTTTGTGTTTCTGGCTGTGTTCCCTGACCAGCCAGTCCTGCCTTGATGGGAATCATATGAATTATGCAGCAGGCCTGCTGTCCTGCTGCTGCTCCTAATGATAAATCTCATCTCACGTCCAACCAGATGAGATACCAGCACGGACACTCCCCAGCTTCCTCTCTTATCTAAATCCAGCCAGTGACACGTCACTTTTGGTGCCTACTTCTTAGCTTCCTGCAGACTGCTAACAGCTGGAGCAATGGTCACCAGGCTCAGGAAATTACTGGGGTTGCTTTCTTGAAAGAACCTTGCTGGATGCCATGGGTTTTCATTACTCTCCTCTGGGAAAGGAGCAGGGTGGTCCCTGCTATCAAAGCATGGTGCCAAACCTTGGCAGAATGAATGCTGTGCTGCGATGCTTTTTTCCTTTGCCCCGCACTGAAGCAGAGCTGTGCAAGGCTTGTACATCACGACCAGCTTGACAAGTTGATATTAATACTAATGATAGGCAGGAGAAATGAACAAAAGCAGGTTGGAGTTTAGCTGTCCTAGTTAGACTTGCAGTTTTTCAAGGCATGACTGGATCCAGAATAATTTTTAGCATCACATGTGGATGAGCAGAGTCACTAAATAGCAACCATATAACAAAGGTACTTCAGGACATGAGGTGTTTCCAGGTCTAAGCTGCTGGCTGGCTTCACTCACAGGTGGCAGTTTGGTCAGCAGTGCATCACGGTCTCCTTACAGCTGGAATAAAAGGCCACTGTGTTATGGTGTGAGTTTGTGGCCAGAGTGCTCTGGTTGCTGGGCCTTGCACTAACAACCCACCCAGAAAGGGTTTTGGAGAGGCTCTGGGAAAGCAAATGTGGGCTCTTATTTCCACAATGAAGTTAAAAAATTGGATGGAATGTAAAAGGGGATGATAGAGATTTCTTTTTTTACATATCAGAGCCCTTACAAAAGAGAAAAACAATGTAGCTGGATCAGATCAATGACCCACCTAGTTTAGCTAGTGTCCAAGAGCAGATGTTGAGAGAAGAGTGTGAATACAGGGCAAGTATGCACTACTTGGACAGCTTTCTCAGCCTCCAATACTTCACACGGATAACAGTTTCAAAAAAAAGTGTGATATCTTTATATATTTATTATCTCGCAATGATTTTTTTCTTCCAGAAATTTGTCTAGGCACTTTTTGAAGCAATTTAAACTTTTAACAGCCACATCTGCAGCAAGGAATTTTCCAGCTCAGCTACCCTGTCTGTAAAAAAACTGCCTCTTTCTGGTTTTTAAACTGCCATGTAAGAGTTTAACTTTGTTAATTTTTGTATGGGAACAGCTGTCCTCTCGTTCCTCCCTATCCCCCACTTTGCAGACATCTCTGTAGACCTCCATACATCCCCTGTGGAGCATCTTTACCCTGCTACCAAGACATTCACACACTTTGGAGCCTTTCACTACACCAGGAAGGAGTTTTCCTCATTTTCTGAATCCTATCTGAGATGAGGAAAGGAGGGAGCCATAGCTGTCTTGTTCTATAAGTAACCATCTGCTTTACAGTCACAGAATACAATGCTACTTGGAGAACCAGACAGTGTGACTGCAGCCCTGGGGAGCTGCTGTGCAGGCAGATTTGGTGACCAGGGTTTGCCAGCAGTGCTGTGATCCCTTTTAGCAGTGTCCTCGTCTGGGCAATGCTGCTGTTTATATAAAGCCTCTATGATGTAAATCGTTGTTTAGCGCAGAGCTGCTGACCACAGGGCACCCTCACCTTTGTTTGATAAGCAAAGGATTTTTATGGGGGCTGGCTGGATCCCTCTGAGCCTGCCAGGATGACGCACGGCTCAGGCTGTGCAAGGTCTTCTCTCCTGGTGGCCCTGCATGCAGGTGTTCTCCGCATGGCAGGGCACATGCAGGCACGGATCGAGCTTTGGCTGAAGCAGAGGAAAGCTCAGAGCTCCAGCCTAGCTCCTGCTTTATGTAAGTCTCTGCTTCCTTCTGACGCTCAGCTCTGAAGGACAGTAGCTAAGCCAGAGAAGGGATGAGGAATGGTGGGACTTGGAACCCTGGAAGTGAGCAGGATCTATGCCTAAACCTTTACGCAACAGTCAGTGGGTTTGAAGCTTTTTTCGTTGCTCCAGGATTGCTGTTATAAACCTGCTGACAGTGAAGCTGATGGTTTTCTATACTGTAAAAAGAAAGAAAGGAAAGAAAATGAGGGGCTAAAAATAAGCCCCGGGGAGTTTGGGATAATGAAGGGCTTGCTCTGGGAAGGAGCCCTGCTCAGAACATGCAGGCCCTGTGCTGCAGTGGGGCTTCTGGTGCATTCACAAGCATCTGCTCAGCCCAAACAGGGGAAAGACATCAACAAACACAGCTTGCCACATCCACAGCCCCCAGTGAGCACACCAACATGGGCACGAAGGATTGCTCGCCCCAGTGCTCCTCACATCACATCACACAGCAGCTGATTCAATTTGGCCCCAAGGCCAAATGAGCTAATTACTCAGAATTACTCCAACCCTGGAAAGCAGACAGCTGGGACACAGGCGAAACCAGTCCCACAGACTTTAACCTTTTGATCAGCCGCTGGCCAGAGATATTCATCAGGGTGTGCACAGAGGCCTGGAACATCTATTTACACACTTGTGGCAGTTGGGGAAGTAACATTACATCTCCATTTCTAAGCTGGAAGGAAGAAATTAGATATAGCTGCTGTGTTTTGTAGTGCTAGGTGTCTGTCTGTGGCAGGGATAGCACTGGCGAGGGATTTAGATCTAATGCTGCAAAGGAAAGCGTCAGTTAATGAGATCTGTGCTCTCGTATCGAGTAGCTAGAGGATGCCCATGGCTGGATGACGGTGCAATTACGAAGAGTGGGGTGGGTCTGTTGGGAGCTGACTTCAATCAGGGGCCTCATTTATCCACTCACCCTGCTGAGGAAGACAGAAGCATTGCCGGTGATGGAGTGGGAATCATATCTCTGGATCTTCTCATCTGTCCATTTTCCTGATCTATTAGCAAGGTATGGGGATTTTTGCTTTCAAATCCCATTTAAGCATCCCTGCCACAAACCATGGGTACCAAAATTAGCCAGTGCTCTGCCATGGACAGATGTGACCCACAGGTAGCAAAAGCAAAATGTGGAAATTTTACCCTTGGCTGCATGCTAAAAATATCTTCATTATCCCAGACATAGGTGGATCTTTTGGGTGTGTAAAATCCGTGCTACGCAAATGGACTTTCTGGTCCTTCTCAGCAGCTGTCAGGCTGAGGCTCCTCTGAGAACAGCTTTGCTTGTGGTATTGCAGCATTTTGGTTTCAGTCCAGGCCGGATCCAGAAGCAGAGACACGTAAGGGAAAATTCATGGAGTTTTTCATCCCTTTAGAAAATGTTTAGCCGAATCATTGTTACAATACATTTGTTTGTCATGTACAAAAATAGCTTGATCATTCCCACCAGGAAAGGCTGTCATCTGGGCTAGGTTAGGCTGGGCTGGCGAGACATCCTGCTGACCCCCCACTTGTCCTTGCTCCCTCTTTTATTGGCACAAGCAGCCTCAGAGGTTTGTAATCATAGTCTCCTGTCACCACCCACCCACCCCTGGGGTTAGGCTCCTGCAGTCCACCAGACAGGGGTTCAGGTTGCTCCCAGGTCTTTGCAGGAGTGGGCTGATCCTTGTGTCCAGCTGAAGGTGCATCAGGGACGTGTGCATGATAAAATTGGTTTGGGATACTCCTTATGGCATGGCTTTGTGGGAGACAAGCTGAGGACACCACCTCTGAGACATGTCCCTCCACGAGGGCTGGGGACAGCTGTCTGGACTTGAGGCTGTGCAGACTTCCCTGTGGTCCCTGGGGACACGTCCCTGCCAGAAGCAGCCTCTGCTGTCTGCCCATGGACCTGTCAGTGACCACATCTGTTGGGAGCGAGCTGCGGACCAAGGTGCTGCAGTCAGCCAGGTGGGTGGACCAGGAGTTCCTGCTGCTTGTGGGAGAAGTTTGAACTGACTCAGGAGCACTTCACTTCCAGTGGGAGGATGGAGCTGGGCCAGAGCAGTGTTAGATCTGGAAAACATCAGAAGTTCTTCCATACAACGTGGGCTATATTGCCAATAAATGCTTTGGGTGAGCTTCCTCTTGGCTGCAGGAGGGGAGGAGAGCACCTTGAGCAGATGGCTGGTTAGCACAAGCATGGCCTTTGCTCCCTGCTGCTGGAGCATCTCAGCTCTGCTGAGAAGGATTGATGTGTCCTCCCAACCTCTCATTGAAACAGGGAAATACGATTAATCACACTTGCTTTAGGAGATACAGAAATATTAAGGGGATAGATGACTTGCCTGAGGACATGACAGGAAGTCTGTGGTGGCACTTGGAAGTCACTTTGGGTTCCCTAAATCGCAATCAGGAGCTTTGACCACAAGACCTTTCCATATTGAGTTTTATATCCCTTAAGCAATATTCTTCCATGCTTTTAATAGCAATTTTACCCATGTAGGGACAGATACTGCAAAGCTGATAGAAATTTAAGACATTATATTAAGGCCTATTATAAGAAAGAAACATTTTCCTTACATAAAGAGCAACATATAAAATGGTGTTACAATTGATGATTAAATCAGAAGTCAATACAAGAATTTGAACAGAGATAAATAAATGCTTTCTTCTTTTTCTGGTGAACAAACAAGGCTGAAAATGGATGTTGTCATGTACTTTTCTGTCCTATCCAATATAATTTCATGCATTCCCATATGGATTTTGATGAGTTCTGCAGATCAATGACACTGCATTTAAACACAAGCTAAGCAGTAATTACAGATGCATGCAAGATTTATTCATCTGGTGGCACCGCCACCAGCTGATGGAAGGATCAGCCGTATCCAATCAATGTTTGAAGCTTCTCAAAATAAAGAGTTTTTTTGGCTCCCACTGCAAAGTGAAAATAAAAATAACCCCCTGAATCCTAAGACTGCCTCCTTAGGTCCATACAGGGAAAGATGCAGGATGGGTCTGGGTCATATCTGCACTGTTGCTTAACCCTTGCCTTTGCACCCCCATAAATGTTGTTCATGTGGGGCCTTCTTCAGGCAGCCACTGCATGACCCACTTGTCCCTAGGGCTGAGATTGGACTGATGAGATTTAAGGCATAAATCAGGAAAAAGGAAGAGGAGAAGCATTGTAAAGAAAGGGGCAGGGAGCAGGCAGCCAGTGTTCCCTGGAATCATTTCCCATGTGCCCAGGCCTGGCATGCACGGGCAGGGAGCCAGCGTGATGTGCCACACTGCAGGATGGAAGGAGCAGCTGGGGGACCGCAGCTGAAATCACAGAGGTGCGTAATGTGGCTCTGTTGTTATGGGAACACGTGGCAGGGGATGCAAGGTAGCATGTGTAAAGAAAGATACTGGATTTTGTCCAAGTTTTCTTCAGGTTTTCCCTGCTGGTCTGAGTTATATGCTCATATAGGAGCTCTCCACTTTTGTGGAGCGAAGCTGCTTGCTCCTTATGAGATGCCCTGACAAGCCAAGGAGTCCCACTCTGCAATGCCCTTTGCTGGGACTTCAGAGAGGGTAGACCAACATTTCTTGTCAAGCTGGTGGGAAGTAGCAACACATCAACCAGAGGCAGCAGGGTCAAAACACAGCCTACAGATCTCCAGTGGCGCTTCTGTTCTGGGGCAATGGAAGAGACAGAGTGGGATAAGCAGACTGAAGCAGGCAGAGCAGAGGTTTGGGCAGGTCCTTCAGGCACTCAGGGTGCTTGCACAGAAGTAAGAGAAACCCTTGCTAAGATGAACAGGTCATGTGGGTGACCTCTGCATTTAGCACATTTTCTACTTAGTACTATTTTAAGCAGATGCTTTTAAGTCTTCATTAGTGATTGCAGATGTCTGAATGAACACAGCAGGGCTGAGCCACTCTGCCCTGACGGTGTGCTCTCCTTCAGAGGCAGCTTCACTGGTGCTGGGAAGCACAGGCAAATAGGAAACCCATCCAGCACTGCCCAGAGAGCAGCCACAGGTGGGGGGAGGCTGTTCAGACTCAGAGGTGTCCAGCGCTGGACGCTCCCCTCCACCACCTTCAGGACTTGCACTGCCAGCCCTAAGTTTGTTTGTAACTTGTCTATTCATGTAATTTCTTTGTTGATGCATTTTTGTTCAACACGATGGTGCTCTGTGGATTTCTTCACATGAAGTTTCTGCTTCCAAAGTTACTTTAATTGAGCAAAGGTTTTTGCCTGGACTCCACTACCAATACTCAACTCCCAGCATCTGCTAGCTAGTGTCAGCCTCCTCTTTTTCTTTCTTATATTCCTGCCTGTTGCAGATTTGGCCTCACTGCTCAGTGCACACTCCCTGGCACAGTATTTCTCATGCTGGGGACTGAAGACTGTGGAGCTGCTTGAGTGAAAATGTTTCAACTGACATTAATGCTGCTCAGCAGGATGTACTGGCTGGTATTTTCCTGAAGGAGGATTTGGAAATGGTTCTTTTACTATCACCAAACCTTACGTACCAAGAGCAGTACTGAGGGATTGGGAAATTCTGATTTATGTCATTAAGAGTGCTGTCAAAGCCTCAGAGCTACAGTGACTGCTCACACAGTGTTTCACAGCCTGGGCTTGCCATTTTAGGGCACTAAATTTCTTTTCAATGCTGGTGCTCCTAGCAAACCCGCTGCTCAGCACTGGGGTGACAACACAGCCCAGCAAGGAAGGGGTTACAGTGAGGCAAAGTACATCATAAATCCCCAGCAAGGCTTGGACTAACCACCAAAACCCGAGTTGACGCTTCTTTGGCTTAGGTCCATGGTGTGGTTGGTGCCTGGTTTCCTTCTCCTCTGTATCTCTTCCCCTCCTTCCCAGCAGCATGGAGAAAGTGCTGCCTGAAGTCTAGGCTCAGAACCATTTCTCTTTTTTTTCTCCCCAATAAATTCAGCCCCAGAAGTGTCCCAGGGTCCCCAGGGACCTCTGAGGAGGTCTCTTCCCCTGGCACTCAAGCATTCAAATACATTAAATGTACTGGAGGTGAGGAAAGTGTAAGCATGAGGATTTTGGCACAAGGACAGGTGTTTGCTCTGCTGTTCTCCACCTCCTTCTGCTCTGAGCTGTGCTGCCTCAAGCAAGCTAAGAAGCCCTGCCCAGAGCCTGTGCCCACAGAGCAAAGTGTGTGCCTGTCCCTGACAGTCCCTGCAGAACGACCCCGAGAGCCTGAGGGGGAGAGGCACATGGGGGTCACAGGCTTTTCTGAGGAGGGCTGACAAATGGGAGTTGTGGGTTTGGATCTGTGTCTGAAGACAAGGAGAATATCTGGGTAAGGTGAAATAATAGTTCATAGACAGTCTCAGTGTTATTTTTACTGTAAGAGTGTAAAAGGTGTGGATAAATGGACTGATACGGACCTAGCACTAGTTGTCTCAACTAGTGTGTTGCAGGAGCAAAAAGAAAAAGGAAAATTGTTAATACTAGGAAAAGGTCAAAAATCTGTGTACAGTGTATCAGGCCTCCTGTACTGACTGGGCTCATGCCCAGTTTGTATGGGAGAGCAGCACGTGAGCAGTAACGCGGCAGCATCATGTTCGTCTGCCTTCACTGCCCAAATCAATGATTGTCTCATCTGCATGTGCTTTGGGGAAAAACAGGTATGAACGAACTCCTTGTCAGGTTTCCAAGAGAGGGAGGAGGCAGGAAGGCTGTCCCTAGAACTGACTCAGCCCTGGAGTGTGCCACGGCCAGGCAACACATATTCCCACCTCAGTCCTGCCAGCTTCAGGGAGCTGGAGGCATGGGGCTGGGAACAGCTGTGCCTGCTCCTCTCCACAGGGCCGTAATGAAACCCCAAGGAAATGCACAGCCCTCCACACCCGAATGCCTCCGGTGCCAGGTTTCCTCCAAGACACCACACACACAGCACTAGCCATGCCCAAACACATGCCCGTGCTGCTGAGCCCTGGCTGCATCTTCTACATGGAGAAAGAATCCCATATTTCCTCTTTTCCCACATAAAATGCAGTAGGAAATCTATGGCTGGGGGTTGTGTTGACTCAGTGCTTGGCCTGGATAAGCAAGACACAAAGCAGTGTTTGCTCCAGAGCTGATTAGAGCTATCTTATCAATTAGTCTGTGAAATAATCTGTGCCCTGGGCTCCACCGGGCAAATCCCAGTTGGAAGGACTGTCTTGGGCAGGTGCTCAGACTCTGCTCTCGTGAGGCTTCCCTCGTCATGCTCTGCCCTCCTGCCTAACCCCACCAGCTCCTGCCTTGCTCTGCTGCTGCCTCCACCACTCTCACCACCCTGGACATCAGACTCTCATGAACAGGAGTGTGTTTATTGCTCCCATTGGGGAACTAAGACAAGGAGCTTCAGTCTGCTGATCAGTGGGCACCACGGGCTCTTGGGAAAGCTCTGCCTTCCTATCAGAGGCTGTGCCACCCTTCATGGGCACAGATAGGGTGCTTCAAAACCATCATTGCTGAGACCTGTGATTTTATGGTATGTCACAATGTTTGCTACATCCTTTTTTTCCCCCCTTAATTTTTGTTCTCTCTTAAAGCCTCAGCCCCTCAAGGCTGGATATTAGATGGACTATTTGCTTAAGGAAATAAAAAAGGACTTTCCAGCTCTCCCATTCACAGACAAAAGGCTTTAAAGTACAAGCCAGAGGGTTTAGGAAGCAGTAGATAAAAGCAATTTTCTAATGGTTGCCTTAATACATACTGAAAAATGAGGTATTTTAGCTAAGCTTGAGATTGGTTTTGGATTTAACTCCTAACCTTAAACTTGGATTTTGGACGTAACTCCTAACCTGAGCATGGGGATGCTGCACTCTTCCAGCAAGAGCGATGTGTTGTGAGTGTATTGGCTGGTCCCCAAGAGAGGGTGGGGGGAATGAATGGCAGCAGCTGCACACATCTGGCAGTCACTCAAAAGCTTTGGGGGCTCTCCTGCACTGTGCAGCCTGGTGAATCACACTGCCCTTGCACAGCACATGCCTTGAGCAGGGGCAGGACAGGGGACAGAGTGACTCATGGAGGAATCTCCCCTCCTGAGGTCAGGGGAGGGGAGCTGAGAAACCTGGGGCAGAGAAAGGCTAGTGGCCATGAAACCATGAAGGAGGCAGGAAGGGAAACAACTGCACACAGAGCTGATCTGTCCTGCTTGGCAGGGCTTGTCTTGGGCTGGAGTGGCTCCTCCCGGGCTCTTCATCTCATGACTGGTGGCAGGCAGCTCTGCTTTAGAGCATCTGATGTGCTGCTATGTGCTCCCTGGACTGCAGCAAAGTCCCTTTGCAATTCTTCCTGTCAAAATGGGATGATTTCTGGGATAGGATCTGGGGATGGGGAGGTGGGGTACAAGCGGCTGTGCAGCATCTCCCCACCACACTGTCACCACTGGTGCCTGCAGACCTGTGCAGAAGACAGCTTGCTCCATCCCAGAGGCTGGCTACAAAGAAACTACTGTATTCCTCGCAATTCTTTGCCATTTAAGGATTTCAAACAGATAGGAAATATGTTGGGAAAGCACATGCCACCATCAGGCTCACCTCTCATTGTCTCAGATGGTGCCAGACCTGACGCCAGGCATGTGAAGAGCCACGGCATGGTGGTCTCCTGACAGCTTTGCCTGCAGACACACTGCAGAGTCAGGAGGCTGAGAGCAGCCGACCAGTCCTCACATGGCCACGTGCTACAGGGGCACAGGGCTCACAGCCCCTGGCGAGCAATGAGCTGGGTGCCAACGAGCTGGCATAAAGCAGCAATCACCCATGCAGGGAGACATATGCCTTGCTAGAGCTACCCGATCCCCTAAGGAGTTCCTAAGAGCAATAGGATGCCATGAGAGCCTCTCTGGTACACCTCTCAGACACCCTCCTGCCCTCACCCTGTATGAGTGACGCTGTTTGTCTTGCAGGACAGGCTGTGACTGCAGAGCTGAGGGTGCATGGTACGTCAAACTGCAGAGTGCTGAAAGGGAGAGGAAAGCTTGGATTCCTTGTGTCTGCAGGAGAGGAGGAGCAGGGGCTGTGGGTTCCCAGGAGGGCCTGGACTCCCTGGCTGTCAATCTGCATCCCAGCACTGCCATCACCCAGCGTGGGAAGGAGGCTGGGGTGAAAGGTGGGAGACTGCAGTGATGGGCTCGCTGCAGGGTGCGAGTGTTGCCTGCAGAAGGGCAGAGCTAGTGGGAGAGGGGGGCTGCAGACAGCAGTAGGGACAGCAGTGAGAAAACAAACTGAATGGAACAAAAAAACCCAACCCCAACCCTTGGTGGCAGCCTGCCAGCTCCAGCTGGTTTCGTAAGGACATTTCAGCCTAAAAATACACAAATACTCAGCCAAAAAAAGTCAAATCTTTCTGCGCCGAATCTGTCACCCACAGCCCTCAGCAAGGCAGGAAGAAATTCCTGTGGGGTCTGTCAGTCGGAGATGAGAACA
>NW_008690648.1:410-9948 GCF_000695815.1 Acanthisitta chloris | reverse complement strand
TCAGCAGGTTTCCTTGTGGGGGGATGCCTTGTGCTGTGTTTATAGGTGGTGCTGGCTGCTCCTCATTGCTAAGCAAAATGTGAAAAGAGAAGAGATCGTTCCCAAATTCTTGCAGTGTCTCCTCCTCCAGGCAGTGTGAACCACTGCCTGGCTCCTACCTGAAAGAGTAGGAGCTTTGCAAAAAGGGGGATAGCCCTGATTGGTATCGTGAGTCATTAAATAGCAATTTATCTAGTCAAGATGTCAAGATTTTACTAATTCCCAGGCCAAAGACAACACCGTTACAATGCAACACAGCAATGAAAAATGGCAGGGAGGTGGCAGGTACTGCTACGTCTTTGTCCTCAATGAATGAACTAACTACCTATGTAGCTTCTCTACTCCTTGCAGTCCAGTCTCTATCTCCTGGGTCTCTTCATACAGATCTTAGAGGGATTTTGGGATGTAAAGGATCAGGAGTGGGGAATTGATAACACTGTACCACCAGGTTTTGCTTGCAAGATCCATATCCATAGCTGTGCTGAGTTTTTAGTGGAGCTGCCTACTGAATTTGGTATTTCAGATGGAAAGGGAGCGAACAATGTGCTGGAGCTCTGCTTGCTGGTGTTTTCCTGGTGTCCCACATGGGGGGTTGATGACATCTCAGATACCTTCACACAGACCAAGAGGGGGATATAACCAGGTGCTCATGTGGGATTTCCTGATTTCCCTCCTCCTTCATTTTCTTTAGAGTTTACAAGAACTTGGGCTAAGAAATGTCTTTTGAGACTGTTCCCCCTTTCCCTTATGACTTACGTGCGTGGCTGAGAAAGGTTAAAGTGAAGAGCCTGTCTTTGGCTCTAAGATTCTGGGTGGCCTCTGCTCTGTGGAGTGGCTGTACCCCAGCGTGGAGCTCTCCTCTGCACCAGGGTCTGTGAGGGGCCAAGTGGGGTGGGTACTATATCAAGTGCCAATGTCTTATGATGGAGCAGGGCTATGCAGAGTCCTGCAGATCTCTGCCTGTGAGTGAGTTTTCTGCCAAGAGAGCTCAATCCTCATGCTCTCCTGGTAGAGTTTGGTGGGTTGGGAAGGTTATCATTGCTTAACAGCCACCTTCAAGATACAGTGACATGGTCTCCACTCTGCTCTGGGCCAACACAAGCAGCCCCTGGAGAGATTACACCTAATTTCGGTGAAATTGGGTGTTCCAGGTGGATGAAGGCTGAGGGTGAGGTGCTGGAAAACATCCAGCTGATTTAAAAGACAGTGACTTTCCTGTTGTGCTTTTCCTCCTCCTCACACTAGGCCCTAGATGAAACCATATAACAACAGCAATTCCTTAATTTATGAGGATAATAATGAAACCTGAGACCTCTACCCAGCCAAAGCCCTGCTGGATTACAACAGGCTGAAACTCAGACTGCCCACATCTCCCCCACCTCACACTGACAAGAAACAGCCCCACTCCAGACCCGGCACCAGCAGACCTTGTAGAGCTGCTCCTCCCTAGAAATTGATTTGCATCTCATTTGTGGGAGTGGAGCAAGGCTGGTGATTCCAGTCAACCAGCTCTGGCCTTTATGGACCTGTTTTGTTTTGCTTATCGTAGGGGGAACTTAATTATTCAGAGCTGCTGGTCATATTTACTTCCTGGGGTAAATTAAACCATAAATTCAGACAAATGTATCTACCGCTACACTTTTGATGTATTTTCCCTTTCTGCTTTATTGGGCTCCAAGACACAAAGGTGGGTTGTTCAATAAACAGCTCAACGCAAGTCATCCCAATTAATTGGATTGTTCCATTTATGCTGCTACTGCCTCCAATTAAATGCAAGGGAGTGCAAGTGACAGGCACGAGTAAGACGGGTGTGCAGAAAACCATATTCTAATGCAAAAGCTGTGATGAGAAAATGGAATCTATGCATCTGACAGGAATATTAATGCAAAACCTTGACCTATAATTTTTCCTTTTTTTTCAGTCTGAGTGCACCAGCAACAATTGCAGCTCATTAAAATGGATCATGGCCTGACAGTCGTGCATAATGCCCGTGTCCCGCAAGTCCCTTGGTCTAAACATTTACCTTGCTGGCTTCACTAGCAAGGCAAACGTTTAGACCATGGGATTTGCAGGATGTAAGCATTACCATAGAGCTGCATAGTCCTGCATGACTAGGAACAAGAGACTGCAGGAAACCCTGAAGACCCTTTCTCTCTTTTAAACTCAGTGTTATCAGAGGAAGAGCAAGGAGAAAAAAACAAACCCAGAAGAACCAGTGTGGGTTGGACCTCTGGAGTTCATCTGGCCCATCTCATTGTTCAAAGCAGGGCCAGCTTCATATTTAAATTCAGACTGAAAGCTAGCTCAGTTGGCTCAGTGTTGAGCATTTCCAAGGACGGAGATTTTACAGCCTCTCTGGGCAGCCCATTCCAACTTGGCTCAGTGTTGAGCATTTCCAAGGATGGAGATTTTACAGCATCTCTGGGCAGCCCATTCCAATACTGCCTTGTCGGGGCTCAATCTGGAAGCTATTCACCACATCACAGCAACATCTGGCTCTACTTTCTTAACTGCTTTTTTGATGCAAAGTGTGTGTTGGCATGTGGGATGCAGTAAGTATCAGTAGGGAAGGTGATAGCATCATGCAAAGACAATTCTTTTGCAAGGAAAATAGATCAGAAGCCAGTCCCACACAAGGTGGGGTGAGAAGGAAGGCACTGCAGTATTTTATTCTGAGTTTGGTGCCACTTTTCTATGAGGCACTGCCAGAGCAGTTCTTGAAGATGGAGTAACCAAAGTGTTGTCCAGTTTGGGCTTGGTATTTGGCAGAGACTTGAGATGTCAGGTCTGTGGAGAGCTGTGGTAGAGCAGCAGACACTACTGCATCTCTTTCTACACTGAGCAGTGAGGTCTGTAACCCTCTCTGGAGGCATCTCTTCCTCCCTTCACTCCTGATGGAGAGAGCCAAAGGCAACATGCTTCCTAGCCCTGACACCTCTGATATGTGTGAAGATGGATGGGTTGAACGCAGGCCTAAAATATTTTGCATTTTCACGGTAGTTTCACAGCCCTGGCATTATCTAAAGATCTTTCAAAGTACTTGGAAGCAGGAGGAGAGTAACTTGAGATGGATTCTGGCTTTCTTGTGTCTGTGTACTTGCAAACTGTCTCTGCCTACACATCTTGCAGGGCCTGTGCCTGTTTGGAGATGCACATGGAAAATTGGTGCTTGTGTGGATGCTTCGTCTGCTCCATTTCCCCCCTGAAGTTTGGAGGCTGTTCAAAGCAGGTCCCCATCCCTGGATGGTTAAGATCAGACTTGCCCTATGTGCTGCACTCCACTGACCAGGCTAGTTAGGAACTCGAGGCTGGGAAACACAAGACAGTTTTAAAATCTGAACAAAAGTAGCAGATTAAGGAAACCAGCTGGAAACCTCTATTTTGCTGATTTTGAAAGCAAAATGTGGGTCACAGATGTGCTTCCACAGACAGAAACTGGCTAGAGAAGAAAAAGACATCAGCAGTGCCCAGACTGTTTGATGATCAGAGGTAGATTTAGCTCCTAGGCATGGAGACAAGAAAGGAAGAGGACACAAAGTAGGAATAAAAACATAATCAAGATATTAGGAATGTGGAACGCAACTCACCCGTAAATTTGCCTTAGGGAACTATGAAAAAATGCAGTAATGAAAAAAGATGAAACCAACTGCTAGATCTTACTCTCTTCCCTTCTCTTGCCATCCTTATGGTTTTACTTTGTGCAGTCCAAGACACAGGAGGTCCATGACAGAACCTTCCCTCTTCCTCGGTCATGTTTTTCCTTTGCAAAGAAAAGATCTTTTCTACTGTTTTCTTCTGTTCCCTCACAGTAGCTATGAAATCCTTGTTGAGGACAGGAGGACTTTAGAGCCTAAAAGAACCAAAGCTTTGCAGAAAGCCCACACTGTTAGGAAACATGTACTGGAGAAAGCAATGTGCTCCTGCCCATCTTTGATGGGAGAGAAGAGCTATTACTCACTTCTTGTTTAGTCTAATGCAAAATATTAAATCTATTTTCAGTGAAATTGATGACAGACTAGTAAGTGCCATACTGCTGACTCTTGCAGGCTGTTGATTAGCCTGTGACTTGGTCTCCCAGGGGCTGTAACAGAAGGCCTATGTTCCAGCCATTAAAAAAACCTCAAGGTAAAGCACTGGAAGAGCAATTAAGGACAACAGCAGCACTGACTCAGAGAAGCCCAGGTGGTGGTTCCTTAGAAATGGCCAAGCAGCGGGGGGAGGTTCTGAAAAGCATTCAGAGCACTTGGCGAGTGGTTTCTGGGGTGAAGGGAAGTGCCAGAAGCACTCCTGAAGGTCCCACCTGTGCTGGCCATGACCTAACCTGGTCACTTGGAGCCTTTGGGCTTTGTGACATGTGCTGAGCAGCCGTGGAACATGATCTCCAACTCCTGCAGCAAACTTCCCTCCTGCCAGCAAAACACCAGTCCCTATGGCTTAACACTAAGAGAAGCCTAAAATAAAAGTGATGACCCAGCTCACTGCCTGTCACTGTTGTCAAACTTTGGGAAACTTCAGATTCAGTTCTTGTTTGGAATTTATTTTTCTGAGCCCTAATGAAGACACATTTTGTAGTTGTTAGTGTTTTAAAACCACTATCAGTATCAATAAAGACAAGCCCTTTCCCAGGGTGGGAAAAAATCCAAACAGTCTCAAATCTTTCGCTCATGCAAAAGAAAACAACCCAAAAGCATTGAAGGATTAAATGAAAAATATGCCTCTTTTCACTGTGAGACTACTGGGCGTGAGTAAGTGCCAGTTGAGCTTTCATTTGCATCACCATCTAGTGTGATGGCACTAGGGCCTAGAGGTGCAGGAGGATGTGTTACAGTGCCCTGCCCTGTGACAGCATCTTTGCTGCCAGTGATGGAACCACCAGAGACTCCTAAATACCAGCAGGTCTGTTAATGAGAAGGACTTTGCTATCTTTACCATCCAACCTAGCCCAGAGAAAACAAGTGTCCAGCCACAGCACGACTCAGTGTGGCTAAGGAGAGAGGCAGCAAAGCCCTTCCCTGGCCAGGAGGATTGTGCATGCTCCTCTGGATGCAAGAGATTGTGCCAAAGACACTGAAATTCATTTTGCTGGGCTGCAACCCCACACTGAAATTGCTGTAAATACCACAGCACAGAGCCTCTTCAGCTGATGTCTAGAAACTGCTTGTGGTTTCAGAGCACTTGCTGATGAATTGCCCAGCAGCTGGTCACATTGGGAGGGCTCTGCTTATTATTTTCAACTGCTATCTTGCATGGAAGGAAAATCAAAATACTTTCCTCAAGGTAATTGGCTCTGAAACAATTGAAGAATTTTCCACAAGGTTGTAATGCAATTAGGACTGGCATTTTAGATAATTTATATCTCTAAAGGTATGTTTATGCCATCATACCCTTCTTCTGTGCAAAAGAAAAAAGAAAAAGTTGCTGGCAAGAGAAGGCTGATTTTGCCATTACAGGCAATGAAATATAGATTAAACATGGACATCCACCTAGTACTGATTAAAAGGCAGCATAATGCCAGGATCATCTCTGAGATGTGATGATGGTTGGGTAAGATGCTGTGTCACCAACCACACATCTGCAGGTTTCCCATTCGTTTTTCAGTCAAAGCCAAGTGACGTGTCATCACTCACCTTCTGCTGCAGCACTGCAACAGCTGCTCTCCCTAAGTGCCCTGCCAGCTTGGATGGGAAGAGTTGGTGGAGACTAGGCACCACCAGGACCACCACACAGAACAAAACCAGCAGCCATGCCAGTCATGCTTTGATAGATATCCAGGAAAACTCTAAGCAAAGATGCCAGACAATCCAAACATGCAGTAAGAGCTCCAGAAGTGCATGAAACAGCTGGTGAACTTGTTGACATGGGATATTGTGAAAGGCAAAAAGCATGGATGTATCATTCCCCTGACACCATTGGGAAGTCTCTATTTCCCTGACTTCCAAAAGGGACAAGGGTACAACTGGGGAAGTGATCGCTCTGTGCTTGCCTGTTCCTTGTGCTTATACTAAACCACCTTTTACTGACTCCCACCCAAGACACAGCACAGAGTCAGGAGATATTCCACCTCACTGCAACAGCTGCTGTGACTGAAATCGTGGTAAGTAAACCTCTAGCCTCCTGGCCTAGGTGGAGGCAAAGAGATTGGATGAATTATCCTTACAAATGGGTCTGGACTGAAACTGGACAGGCACTCAACATCTCATCGGAGCCAGACCGGCCATTTATGGGTAGATGTCCTGTCCTTATGACAGGATAAATCAAAGCCATGGATTCAGACAATCACCTTTAAAAAACATCTGGATGTGGTCCCTAATGGTAGAGATGCCACCGACTGTATCATAAGAGTAATGCAATGCCACTGGACAAGCAAAGATGTCCCTTACCCCTGGCTGTAACCCAGCTGACCTATCAGTACACTGGATGACCATAAGAAAAGCTGTACTTGCTGTACAAAGCAGGTGATCACACCCTTCTGTTCTCTATCCAATAGACAAAGAAGCCATCAGTCACACCCGATCACACCCTTCTGTTCTCTATCCAATAAAGAAGCCATCAGTCACACCCAGGGGTTAATCTGCCTCTGTTCACTAGATCTATGTTTGCAGAAACCTACCTTGAGCAGTCTGGGAGCAGTTTGGAAACCTGGCCCTGGGCTCACCACCTGACCCTGAACTGTCCAGAGAGGACATGACTGTCCTGCCTGATTCTTTCTGCCTTGCAGCAGTCTGTGCCACAACACACATTCCAGTCAGTACACAGAGACATGTTCAGTTCCACTGCTGTGAGGTCATCAGCTTGAGTCAACAAGCTCAAATGCAGCTTCTTACATGAAAGACTATGGATGCGATACTCACTACTGGGCCGAGTCGTTAAGTTGATATTCCCGGGACCGGTTGAAGCACTCTTGGATCCCAGAGTCTGCCCAGAGTCTCATCATGGCTGACAGCAGCTCTGGAGAGAAGGGCTCTGTGTCCTCCATCCGACTTACGACATCACAGACCATCTTGGCATCAGCCTGCAGAGGAAAGAAACAGGAGGTCACGTAGATGCTCAAGGCTGAATTTGGAGTCAGAGATTTCAGAAACAGTTCACCAAACCATTGGGAGTAAAGAGGATGTGTTTCTCAGGATGGGGCTTTAGCATCCACACAGTGTGATCCAGCAGAAAGGGCAAAAGGAGGATGGAGCAAGGAAGTCACAAGAAAAAGGCTGTTTGTGCAATCCACCTCGTGTCAACTAATATTTCTATTCAGCAGACAAAATAGTCTGCACTGCACGTGTATGGAGTTTCTTGGGAACAGAAGGAAATTCATGCATGCACAAGGATATTTAAAATTGTTAGCAAAGTGACACATATCCTGCACTGATGCCTATTTTAATGCAGTGTGAGACCTTGCTGAAGTAGGGGCTTTGTATCAGAAAGGATGGCAGAAAGACTCCAGAAACAATTTTTTCCAGATGCTGGTTTATTGCTTGTCCTGAATTCTCATTCTTTGCTCTGAGCCTCTGCTACAGGGGCTAATTTACATTAATACAGACCACCTTGGCTGGCTGTGGTGCTCTGTGACTCAGAGGGAGAGGAATCTCCCATGGTTAAGGGGCATTGCAGTGAGGGCAGAGCCACCTGGGTGTTTTCAGATGGAATCTCTTTTGGTAAGAAAAATGGGATTCGCTAGAACAGCAGCTTTTCCTGAAAGATAGTGCCCTGACACAACTTGGGGCCAGAAGATGTCTCAGATTTCGGATGGGAATGTCTAGACAGCCTTGGAATAGCTGAGTTCAGCCCTACTGAAATATTCCACAGTGGATGATGCTCACTCATTCGTGAAGTAGAACACCCAAATTCATGACCCCCTCTGCTTGCTTTGCAAGAAGTGGATCTTCCACACCCCCCACAGACTCCTGAAAGCCCTGGAGTGTTGGCTAATCTGCAGAGTTTTTCTTTCATTGCTTTGAAAATGTCTCATATTTCTATGAGCTGAAACAAAACAAACCCAATTATTATTGCTATAATTACTAGGAAAAGAGGAGCTCTTATTCCTTATGTGTGTACAGCAAACTCGTGAGGACAACCTGCTTGTTTTATTGCCTTATCTCTTGCCTGCTAATCGAACCCATTCTTGGCCACATGCAGGTAGAAATCTTCACCTTCCAGGGTGTTTGATGTAAACCAGCAAATGCTGACCAGGAACACAAATCTTGCAGAGGGGACTCAGGCAGTGCCCATGCTTTGCTGGGTACAGTTAGAACTGGAGTAGTGCCAGTGTTGAAGAGGACCACAATAACCTAATTGCATGGATGGATATGACAAGGTGTATGATGTGGTTTGCATGGCCGTGATCAAAACACCTCTGTGGCCTCTTTAGTGAAACCCTGAAATTGTGGAAAAATTGCAGGGCACAAACCCCTAGCACTGGAGACTGAAGGTGCTGGAGATTTCATTGCTCAGAGAAAGAGCCTCAAGTCTTCCCAACATCCAGCCTTTATGGGCTGAAGAATTCTCAGTACTGTATGTATCAGTACTGTATCCCATAAAAGTTAATGGGGTGGACTCTATGCTTTGAAGGCTTTATGAACGTAAAGTCTTTCTCGCAGAGCACTTAACTTCATATTTTAGTGCCCAGGAATCCTCCCAGCACTCTGTACAGACTTTGTTCATTTTGGAGAAACAGTATTGGTGACTCACACCTCAAAGCCAAGACAAACTAAGAACCTTGAAGAGTTCAGTTAATTTCAAAAGCTTGTTTTCTGCCCCGGAGTGCTTCGTGAACTCAGTGAATATTCATAAATCATCCGTATGGTTTGCTTGCCCTGCTGGAGCTGCAATTCTGCTCTTTTCACAGACTCTAAATAACATAAAACTTGTTAATGGCTGCGGTCTGGCATGGCCCCATTATTTGTGCATGGGTGCTGCAGGAAAAGCATCCTTGCTTTCAGTCAGGTAGGAGGTCTTTCTGTGTTACCTACTGGGGGGCTATAGGTATAAGTCACAGATGTGTTCATCTGTTTGTGATGGCAAAACACATTTGAAGCTCTCCATTTTTAATGGGAAGGGTCTGGGCTTCTTCTGAGCTTTGCAGATTTAACTGTAGGTTGCTTTCTGCAAAGCATCAGAGGGAATGGCACAGCTGTCATTATTTTCTGTGCTGGGAAATAGCTGCCCTCACCTTTTCAACTGCTAAGACATATGGCAGTCACCTGTGACTAACACCTGCCCTCACCTTTTCAACTGCTAAGACGTATGGCAGTCCCCTGTGACTAACATCCAACACAGGAGGGTTTGAACAGAAGACACAGATGAACAGTGATGACAGGGCAGAATGAGAGTGACCAGAAACAGGCATCTCTGGCTGTGGTTATCAGGTTTTCTTAAGCCTGAAGTGGGACTGAGCACATAGAGCAGGGAATTATTTTGGTACATGCTCCTCTGCAGCCACTGGAGGTCCCTTTTTGGGACAAGAGCATGGACACCTGCCTGCAGGGCAGACTGAGAGTAGACAGGC
>NW_008690648.1:0-365 GCF_000695815.1 Acanthisitta chloris | reverse complement strand
ATATTCCAGACCTCAGTTTTATTTTGCAGAGTGAACCATTGAACTCTCAGTTTTATAAACCCAGAAAAAGCCAGTGAAATGCGTATTTTAAAATACTCCTCCCCCCTGCCAAGGATGAAGTCCCTCTGTCAAGGAGCATGGGGCCATCCAGGAGTTAAGGTATTTGTTAGATGATTTAACGAGCAATTAAGGATCCAAGAAGAGAAGATAGCCCTTTCTTTTCTCACTCACCAGGCTACATCTCAAGCTGGGAATGACATTAAAATCTCCACATCCCCCTGGGCCCAGCAGGTAGATTTTTAAATACTGCCTGATTGACTTTTCCCTGCCCGCCTCCCCCGGGTCTGGCGCTCCAGCTTTTCCCG
>NW_008690647.1:207828-211069 GCF_000695815.1 Acanthisitta chloris | reverse complement strand
GGTAAACTTTCCCAGTCAAAAGTTATGTTTTTCATTCCAATAAAAATTCTACAAGCTTTGCTTCCAAGAATGTTTACAATATCTTTTCAAAATCACTTTACAGAGCTTCAAAATTAATAAAATTTCTTCCCTTGATATTTATGGGTTAATATTCAAAGAACTGTAGCATGGAAATTTTTATAACAACCTAAAGCAAACTCATCCATCTACAGTTTGATTCCCCCAAAACCTTTGATAAAAATCAGATCATGTCTCCAAAAGTATTTAAGATTACAGAATAAAGTAACAATACTCCTCAACCTCATAAAAAACACCCTAATACTGTTCCAACAGGCATTGACAAGAACAGTTCATTTAGAAAGAACAACCAAACCTACTAAAGCAAAAAAAAAAAAAAGCAACAACTCAAGAGTGTAATTAAAAGAAATAACAAGCAAAAGAGAGAGGGAATATTTTTGGTTTCTTTACATAGTATATATATAACTACATTGACCTACAAAAACATCAGTATGGAAACTGCCCACTCTTTTCCTCAGTAATAAATGTTGTTCATTTATCATCTTGGATACCAAACCCCCACACTTGCAATTACCTTACACAGATATTTCTCTAACATTGCTTCACCTTACAAACTGGGGAATCCTTGTACACATCAGAGACATCCCACAAAGAAAAATAATTTTAAAGTCACCCATATCATTATCCCCCCAAGAGGTCAGAATATTGTCCAGAGAATATCCTGGAAGAAATAGTTTCTGACAGATCAATAAGCAGGAAGCATCTACTGTGAGCATCCAGAAATTCAGGGCTAGGACTAAGAATTTGTCTTTACAAGGTAAATTCCAGCCTCTGAATCCTGACCATGTCTCTTTAAGAACCAGACCTGCTCCAATGTCCAACATGTCAAGTAACGTAAATGGAAAGAGGATAAGGCTCTAAATATTCACAGACTTATGATCCTTTCAAGTGATTAGTATTGCAGACATGCATCTGGAAGGTGTTCAAGTGATATATACAACGTGACTATAGTGAGGGAGAGTAGCTGGCATCATCCCTCTCCAGGGAAAGTGTGGGGTGGTGGCCTCAGTGTGGAGCTGTGAGTGCTGGAGGGCATCCCAGGCAGGGTGTTCAGAAAAGAAAAATCACTATTCACTGCTCATGTAAATAGAGTATACTTAGTGCCCTCTGGAGTCAGGGGTTGAGTTTTTCGCTTTATTCCTTAGCTCAAGAGCTGTTGATCATTGCATGAGTCAGATTTTCTTCTGCCTGTTACCTGCATCAGGTGCAGAGTCAATGCAATGGAGACTGCATGGCTGAGCTTGTCGAAACAAACCAAATTCAGAGGATATACTTACACTGCACAATTCTCCTTACTCATGTTGGTGTCTGGAGAAAATCTGTACATCTCCAAAGTTTTTATTATATGTCAGGGTGGTTTGGATTTAATTATTGGAATCTGTCTCATTATACGCAAAATGCAAGAGAATCATTTACTTTAATGCCTGGACTTCGTGCCCAGAAGAGGTTCTAAGACGAGTTTTATGTCAGTGCCATTTGCATCTCCTTCCTTATTCCTCTTGAGTCAGTAAAATATTCAGCCTAACTTCAGCATGTGGCCCAGAGGGTCTACATGAACTGGAGCAGTTGGTTCTGAACTACTGAGGTTGTAAAGGACCCCTAGAGGTCTCTAGTCCAATCTCCTGCCTGAGCCACCTCCAGTTAGTCAAGATTCCTCAGGGTCATGGCCAGTTGAGCTATGAATATAAACCAAGATGGAGATTCCACAACTTCTGTCAGTTTCTGTTCCAGTGTTTGTCCACCATTATGGTAAAAAGTGTATTTTTTTACCATTCATTGGAGATTTACAATTTTCCAACCTGTGGCCACCACCCTTGTCCTATCCCTGTATTGCCTCTAGGAAAACTCTGGCTCCATCTGTTTTCTACCTTCCCATTGGGCAGTCTTGTATCTTGATTGTCAGCAACATTATGATTCAAAGGAGGGTTCACAGTAAACCATTTGGGGTTTCAGACTTTATTAAAAGAGTCATAATCTTATAACTTTATCATGTAAGACTCATGTCTGATGTTAGTGAGTGACCGAAAAGTTCAAAAAGAACAGTAGATAAAAAGAAGAACAGCATTGGTATCACTTCCCATATCAATTTGGACTTAGGAGTGGGTGTTCTGCCTTCTGCTTATCATTGTGCCAAGGTCCAATGTGCTACTTGGTTCAAAAATACACAGAATTCTGTCTTGATTCCCATGCCCATGCCTACTTCTGGAAAATGTAAACACAGTCTCTCAGGCTGCTTCCCTACTGACTAGAACTTAGAGAATTTAGGTACAGCCACCTTTGCATTTGCTCAAAAGATAAAATGAAGCATAAGAAACAGGAATTAACCTGGATATAAAATGTGAAAGAAAAAGAAACATGCACTTGAGTCTTTTAGGGCTAGAAAATGTCTTTTCCTATAAAGTTACCGAGATATTTAGAGTCAGCCAAAGAGCAATGGTGGACTTGTCTTACAAATAAAATCACTCCATTAGTTCTCCTGTTTTATGTAACCATTTGATCTGCTTCAGTGGTTGTAACGGTCTGATGGGACAAGGCTCTGAAGTAGCTTAGCAATCCCTTTATTTTGTCAAGTCACTCTGCAGCTCAGTCTTGTACCACTTCATGCAAACATGGTTGTGCTATCTACTGAGAGAGTCATAACAATTCAAGACCCTTAAAGAAATGTCTTATTTCTTGTAACTGAGCATCTCAGTCTGGAGTAAAACCCTCTTTGCCTTTAATACTGAATTTAATAAACTCTATGCCCACATCTACACAGTTGTTTGCTGATTCCAGGGAACACCATGGTCCAACCTTGTGATCTTTTGTCAGTAAAGCAACTTGTTATATGCTACATAATCAAAATAATTTCTATTTGAAGATACACAGGGTGAGAGGAGGAACTACAGGGAAGTGGCAACAGAAGTGATCAAGCTGGGTCTTTCCTTTCTCTTTTGCAGAAAGAGCAGAGCTTTCAGATATCTGCCAAGATCTCTGAAGTTACACATTAAAGGGCATATTTTTACAGGTATTAGACATTTAAAGATGTAGATAAATGCTCCATAAGCACATCTGAAAATCACATTGAAAATCCATCCCCAACTTCAAGTGCTTAATTTCTCTCAGTGTAATGAAAGATGTCATTATCATATTTAAGCATGTAAATAAAAGTACATGATTTTCA
>NW_008690647.1:187341-207806 GCF_000695815.1 Acanthisitta chloris | reverse complement strand
TCCTGCTGATCATAGTCAAGTGTTTAAAATAATATGCTGATAATACAAGTGCTGCTCTTTATTGGTCTGTATTAAACCCTTTTGTAGCTCTGCAGACTTGAGTGGAATTACAGTTTTGGACTTTGTACTGAAAGTGTATCACACTGATACAAGTCATAGGGTTTTATCATATGATAGTTCCAGTTCTTTAGCACAACTCACCTACTGATACTTCTTTCATGTATCTATGGACAACAGACCGAAAGAAGGAACAGTGACTTGCAAAAAAATTTTTTGTAATCTGTTTTCTGCTATTTTCTTAAACTGGAAGTAGAATTCTCAATGGGATTCTCAGTATCTTACCAGGACTCCATGGTGCTGGTGTATATAGAAGGACAAGACTTTTTCTTTCCTAATGAAAATGAAGCATAGCAGGTTCTCAACAAGATGACGTTTTCATGAACAGTTCACCCTCTGGAAATGCTGCTTTTTCAAGACAAAAAACTCAAGCACCCAACCAGTAAATTACATTCTGAAATATCTAATCATTTTGAACTAAAAGCCAACACTTTTCAATTCAGCACTTCCATTATAGAATTCAGTTATGCTGTTCAATAAAGCTGCAGTGAGACAGCTCTGTGTGTCTATTCTCTTCTGAGGACAGAGTTGTGAGTTTAGAAGTCATAAGGAGCTGCTTTGCTTGCAAGGAGATTAAATTACATCGTTTCTGGTACATTGGATATTGAACTACAATAATATCTGTCAGTTTGCAATAAAATGAATGATGTAAAACAACAATTAGGTTTAAAATATCTTAAAATAACTGGATAAAAGGACTAGAGACTTGTGTTTTTCTTTAGTTCTGCTTCTCTTAAATAAAAAAAGATAATTTTAGTGCTGTCAACAATGCTTTTGATGGAGGAGAATCAAAAGGAAAAAAGCAATATCTGGTGAAAACAAAAGCTGTATTATTCTAGTGCAGTCCCTCTCTGTTTTAAACTAATATTTTGTAATTACCAGCAAGTGCTATCAGAATGTATGCATGTGTACATTCAAGGCTCCTGTTGGGTTTTGTATAGTCATTTTAAAGACCAACAAACCCCAGCATTTGATAATGAGAGCACTGTCTCAAAAGAGACACTCTCCCCAGGAGGCACTGCCCAGATCTTGCTCAATGCTTCGTGAAGCAAAGCTGATACCGTGAGAAGAAAGAGAACAATTTCAATTGTTCTAATCTTGCAGAGCCCTGTGCCTTTTGATCTTCTCTTTGTTCCCTCTTTGTGAAGCACAACTTACACTGCCTGCAGTTTATTAAGTTCACACTTTACTTATCTCTGCTGAGCAATAACACAGCTGAGTGTAAAGTTCCCCTGCAACTACTGGGCTATGATTTGCCTTTCTTCTAAAGATGGCACCTGCCTTTCTTCCGGTTGTACAGGCTGAAGGTCACATCACCTGTTTGGTGGCTTTTTAAAGTCAGCATCTGAACCTCTAACTGCAGTTTGTTTAGTGTCTAGAACACACTTTTCAGCTAACCTCTGATTTTGTTTAGAGGCTGCGAAAGACAATTCCACAGCATATGCTATTCCCGTTAAAATGGAATATCATACAGTTTATGTACCAATTAATTAAGAAGTAGGCAATTCTCATAGAAACTGTTCATTACCAAAACTGCCAGTGGCATTTAAAAGCAGGCATGTATGGCTGCATTGAGCAATTTTCTCATCTTTATAAATTAGTTTTCTGTTAAAAGGCTGCATACCTAAGAGAAAAAGTACCACTCTATCCAGCTACTGGCAAAGTCAACTCCTGTTTGTGAGGACATTTATCCATTGCAGTATATCTGACTCCTGCCAGTGCCACACTGAAGTGACAAAAAGGACTGTGGTGCATTGCAAACCTGGTATTTTCCACAGCTTTGAAAAACAGAAAATAACATGGAGTAATTAATACTGTCATCGGTTTACACTCTTAGAAGAGGAGCAGAAACAGAGGCCTCACTGCAAGCAATGAGAAAAAAAAATGCCAGGACCAGAGTGTTTGAAAAGTAACTGGGACAAAGGCTTTGTCCTTTGGAGAGCAGGCAAGGCAGTGGAAAACATTAGTGGCATATGATAGAGTGGGGCTGATGAGCTGAGCTGTTTTTCACAGAAAGGTAACAGAAAATATTTAGCCAGCAGCCAAACATCTTAGAGACCTGTTTCACAATGCAGAGTCAGTAACTAGAACAGTCTGTTTGGTCAGGTAGGGCATGGAGAAAAAGGTGAATGTAGCCAGCATCCCCTTACAACACAGGGAGTCAGTCAGTAATGATTTTGCTTTTCTGTGTCTATAGCCAGTCTTGCAGGCAGGTTGTCTAAAAGCTTCAGCAGGCTCGTATGTAGCACTTGAAACCATTTTCTGAGAAAACTGAGCACCCTTCAGTAACCTCCCAAACAATGTGTTGGCTAATTTGAGTTCATAAAAGCACATTGTAGCTGTCAGTTCTGTGGATTGCCAAGATGCTCTCGATTGAGAATTGACCATAACAGAGTTCTATCAGCCTTGGCTCAGTGTATAAATCGTTATGAAAAAGTTTCAGAGATGTACTTCAGACCCGACTGCAGAGAACACACTACAAAATGTTGCAAGTGGGACAACAGATTCCTCTAACCTGCACTAGAGACAATACAGGTGAGATCAGAGGATTCAGCTACCCCAAACTGTCTGTAATCCCATTTCTGTGCCAGGCAATTCTTGCCAGAAGCACAATACTGTACAGGAATCTGTGTATCAGTTAAAATACATCTATTGCTGTTTTATAGCTTTAATTAAGTGTACTTTTCGTAAGCAAGCCTCTGAGATCAGAATAATTAAGTCAAAATTCAAACCTTTGAATGGTAACTTATGGCTTGAAATGGAACATGCAAATAGCAAGATGGTTGGATCCTTGCAGCTGTCTCTGAAAGGTGCTTGCATGGTAAGTTTTTAAAAGTCAGTATAGAGGAGCCTCACAAAGATCAATAAGTCCAGTCATATGGTATAAACCTTAAGACAACCCAATGCATTTATCTTCATTTATGCATATACATGTTTAGAATTTTTCCTTTGAATTTTCTTGTTAAAATTCTGGTTGTACATTTTAGCTGAGAACTCCTTTACTATCTGACTAGATCCATTTTTGATCTTGTCATAGGTTTGATGCTGGAGAAAGGCAGAATTATGCAGGGGACACATGGAGGTTAAGCAAAAAGAGAATCAGAACAACAGTGTTAGCCTCTCACAATTCAGGGAATTCTCCATCTGGATTCTGGTGAGTACCAAAAGCATTTGGAAATTCAACAGCAGTGATAGGGAAGGACACCAGTGAAACCAAAGTATGTTCCTGTAAGTTCATAAAGTCTTCCAGTCATGTATCAAGGGTGAAAAGACTAATCCATTATGTTAGTCATTCATTTAGAGGTAGGTAATAGGAAAAGATCCTCAGGGACTAGCAGACATTTTCTAATAAGTGACTTGCTGCTCTTTAGTAAGTTCAGTCCCACAAGATACACATTTCTGAAGTCTCAACACATTTTCCCAAGTGCCAAGAAATGCAATAACAAAAAAGTTCTGTATAACTCCTGTCCCCAAAGCTTAAAAATATCAATTTAGACCCTTGCAGCCTTGAAAGAACAAAATATGTAAAAAGGAAATGTTTCTAACCAAGGTATAAGAGGTGAAATGTAGGATTTATTTAAAGACACATAACTGGTTCAAGTTGAATAGAGGTCAGGGTATAAAGAATGAAGTTTTGATTATGCCAGAAGGCCCAAATTTGTGACCATATGACCTTCTTCTGTTTTGGCATTCTGCATCCTTGTAGAGAAGGCATGAGAACGAACCAACACTTTGCAACTACATAATACTGCTCACCCAAGGATGTACAATACTTAATTGGGTTTCATTTATAGAGTTTTACAGTTCTGTGGGAATTTTTAAGGTGAAGAACTCTTTGCATGTCATGCTGACAGCTATGAAAAGCTCAGTTAGATGTGATGGTAGAAGAATACAGTAGAAAGACAAATATTTCAGTATTATTCTAACTCCTAATATCAGATCCCTAATTTTAGAAACCTAAAAAAATGTTAGAATCTATTAATGTACTTCCTGGATTCAACTCTGCCTGACTTCTAGGTTTAGCCTTGAATCGACTTTGTCTTGCAAACTTTTTCTGGCAATTCCAGAAAAACAAGAAAAGGAATTTTGCATAATGCAAAAACTAACACAAAATCATATTTAAAAGCACCCAAATGCTTTTCATATTTGCTTGTTTCTCCCACTGAAGTTCATAAAGATAATTTGACTTGTGGCTCAAGTCAATTCACTTGAAGATCTGATTTCATACAAACATGTTCTTTTATTATTGATTTCTCTCAGAGTACAAGGGTAATTTGTGCAACTTCCCAGGCTTTCTGTAAACCTGTATAATTGCCAGGGTTAAATCTTTTTTTGAAAGGCATCTGTAAATATTCCAGATTCTTTTCTTTCACTTAAGTCAATGTGACTGAGTCTGTTGGGCAAGGTTTTAAGATTTCTGAATTTAATCATATTGTCAGTGCTGCTGCTCTGGCCTTACTACAGCTGTTTGCAAACTATAATACCCAAAGTTTTTATACTGAAATCCATTGATTAACAGGACATTAGCAAAATATAATAGACTTCAGAGTCTTGTCAAATTATATCCTTTTTTAGCTGCTTATTTTGAGCAATTCCATAATTAAAGATACAGCACACAGAGAAATAAAATATGGGAAAAGCAAAAGATGATGAACCTTCATAAGATATTTTTTGTTTGTCTTCTAATAAATCCTTATTGAACTTGCAAAACCATCTTCATCATCTGTAATTCAGGGGATCATTTCCAACAAGTGCAGTTTTTCTCTTTCTATATATCACATATTTACTATTCAACTTGAAACAGTTCCTGGTACATCTATAGTGGATAAAAGAGCTTTCCAGAACTATCAAAGCATGCTTAGTGCATGTGAGGCTTGCATCTTTCTCCTATTTCCAGGCCAGATTGCACTTAGCCTGAGATCAATATTTCCTTTACAGAACTGAGTTCTGGCAACAAAAAATCAGTGTTTTTTGGTGGTTAGTTTGTTTGATTTTTAATCCTTTGCGGTACAAAGATATTTCTTGGCTACAATAAAGGAATATCCTACTCTGTTTTCATGTCGATGTTTTATGCATGGCCCAAAAGTGCTGATAAAGCATTTCCATGCATTCAGAGGGGAAAAGCACTCAAAAATTTATTTCTATAGGTCTTTGAAAATGTATCATAGTGGAATTGTGTGTGGGTTTCAGCTAAAACAAGAAGAGCAATGTATGTTAATTTTATCTTCCTTGCATCTAATTTACTCTTGAAAAGGAGTTTAATACTAATGAAACATGTAGATGTACCCCAGTTTTAAGCCCAGCTAAAGAGCAGGCAACCATCACAGCATTGTTCACATTCCACAGCTTTCCCAGTTTGCTGGTAACATTCCTATTAATTTTCCCATGTCCTTTTCCTGTCTAAAAATTGCCAAACAAGCCAATTTGTGTCATAGTTTTGTGAAAAACAAACTTCTGGACCCAACAACATTCTCTCATTGCTGAAGGACTCAGCTTTCCATACCTGTGTCTTTAAGGAATTAAATCTCATAAAAGGCAATGCAATAAATACATTTCAAGATGCCTTTTATGCATTGTAACTTTGATGTTCTAATAAAACCAGATCCTTCCAAAGGGCACAGCACTGTCATATTCGTGCTTTCAAGCATTTATTAATTTATATCTCATACCTACATGCTCAGTTTCTGTTTTATTTGTTAGTTTATGTGTTTTGATTAGAACCAGAAGCACAATACAGGAGGATAACACTGAAAATGTGTAAATATTCTTGAATAACAATTTGGTTTAGAACCATATCTGTCTTCCTCACACGTAACGCTCTCAGGTAAAGGGTTGACAGTCAGTGGTGAGTACCCTGCCCTGTCTGCTGCTGTTGGGAACCCCAGTTTGAACTGATGGGCAAACAGAGAACCAAGAAACCCATCTGAGAGCAGAATGGTCCTATGATAGAGATCTTCCTGTAGTTCCAAGTGAGATTGCAGCTTAAGCCCTCAAAGCAGAACAGTTGTGCTGACTGATGTGATGAACAGCATCCGTGTTAAATACAGGTGTGAGATGTAAAGCAGATCTGTATTCTTCACCTATGCTGTTATCTGTAGACCTAGTTTGCCAGCAGGACTAAAACTGGCTGGAATGCAGGCTAACTTGGGAGTCAAGTTATCCCAGACTCCCTCCAGCATCACTGGAAACAACTCACTCCCCAAGAGAAAAAGCCCATCTCAGACTTGAATCTGACGAAAGAGAAAACATAGGGACTAAGCTATAAACTGTAGAGCTTCTAAGTGTTAATTACTGAGAATGCTAAGCTGAAGAGGATGAAGGTCAGAGTGTAAACTCCACTTCTAGAACTTGAGTCGATTTGTAATGAAAAACAGTGGCTGTTTGCCATGAATTCCTTTGTTACTGCAACATTTGCAAATATTCCATGTTTTGTCTTCTGGACATTGTCTGCTCCCTATCCTAGAAGAAGGCAGAAACATGCCATGTACTCTCCTTACACTGACAAATTTTAGCCTGATGAATCTGTTTGGCTTCATCTACATCAGACACAAGGCAATTGCTATCCCACAGGTCCACTCACCTGCATCTGGCTAAACTTCCTGTAAATATAGTACTGCACATAAATCATTTATGAGTAAAAATACTGAGTGCATTAAGGTCACAAGGCCACCATGGAAAAAGTGGGGAAAGTGTAAGCACCGGGGAAAAAAAATTCAAGCAAAAAAATGAGTGGAGTTATTGTAGGCTGTTCTCTGGAGAAACTTTACAGTAACTAAATATTTGAGGAAAGATGCTAAAAAGACAACACACCATACCTACTGCACTGAATGAATGAATGCAGTGAATAATGCTCTTACCATACCTGCTGGTGTGGTAAGCACAGCTTTTTCTACCTAAGGCAAAGATTTAGAGACACATCCCAAAGTAAAAGGTTAGGTAGCAAAGTATGCATTGACGAGTCAATATCTTTATACATGCATAGGCAGCTATAATTAGCACATCCTTTATATCATAATTCGGCTTACTTATGTTTTCCAGGCAGAAAACATCCATTAATGTTTCAAAATTCATAAAAAAATGAATGTTCATGATCTCTCCAAAACACATATAAAGCACAAAATGACTCCACCTAATAAAAATCAGTCTTTCAATTCAAAAGTCTACTTGTTCATAACTTATGACCTTAAGGATTGAATTTTAAAATCTGGATAAATTCACCTTATTTGGTAATTTATTTTCAGTAATTCATTGGACAATGCATTTTTCAGTGATTAGCCTCAAAAAACAATGGGAATTTTTAATTTATACCATTTTTATATCACTTATAAATCTCTGTAAAACTGAAATAAAAGTAGTTCATCAAATCTCTACTAGTCTTATGTGTCTTTGATTAGACAATCTGTTCAAGTTCACAGAAGTTTGTGTATGATTCACCATGAGAATAATGTCATTTTCTCTTATCTCTTGTCAGTACTAGCAGCTATTGTACAAGTTGGTGCAATGTCATTAATTAAAATCCAGTTTAAGGCAAATATTGGTCCATTGCATACAACTGTATAAAGTAATTCCAGTGATTTCACTTCCTCAAACATTTTTAAGGATCCACTTCTAATTAGAAAGGATTTTCATTTTCCAAGGGTGATGATTACAAACCCTTTCTTTAAATACAAAATATGGAGGACTAATAGAGATGTAAACCTCATGTCAGCAAAGATTTAAAGAAGTAAGAAAATTAAGTACCTACTTCATTGTATCATCCACAAGGAATATCACTACTGCATCCCAGAAGAAATAACACATCTTGAAGTGCATCCCAATAAAATGAGGTTTTTTTCATACATGATAACAACACTTGACAACATTCCTCTGGGTATCAGATGTACCTGGCAAAAGTATAAAAGATTTGGACAATGCTAAGAATTTAGGGAATGCAAACTGGAAAGGAAAAGATGAGATTACTAAATATTAAGTAGTATTTGGAAGAAACATCTTGGGAATGCTGAATTATAAAAGAAAACTGAATAGATCAATCATGTTTGAGTAGAAAATATTTTTTATATCAAGACTCATACTGAAAGCTTTAGTTTGATTAGGGCTAGAAGCATTGTGTAAGATCTTTCTATAGCTAAGATATTTGTATTCTTATTTTAAATCTCTCTTTTTAAAGCAACTACTATAAAAAATCTGGTACTCGTGTAATTGTCCTTTGTTCCTATATACTGAAGCATGTGACAACAGAGATCTTGATTATTTCAGATTTTTGACAAATGGAGGAGCAGAGGCAGAAGGGAAAGATTATCTGCTATCATAAAAATATTGTATTGATTCTCTCCAAAATCCTATCCAAACCAGTGTATCCTGTGTCTGCAAGAACAGTCATTTTTTTTTAAGTGCATGTTTCTCTGTTTTCCAATAATTTCAATGAAACTTGAATGCTGGTGAAAGAGATACAAGTCAAAAATTAGGTTCCCTGAATTCAGGTCCAGCCTGTTAAGTCAATATACAGTTAATAAAGGAAAGAGCCAAAAGAGATTTGTTCTAGCTCAGGAAAGAAACTCCTTTTAAAGAGGGCATACATGGATTCTTTCCTGAAGTAGAATGCCCAGACTGTAAGCTTTTACACTGTGAATAGGTTTTGACAATATTGCTTTAAAAGAAATACATAGAAAAATTTGCATATTTGCACTTTTTTCAATAGCTCACGTTTGGATCTTAGCATTCATTTTATTAAGTGTTAATAGCCATTTAGAATTCTAATTGCACGTTACTGCATCAAATGAAATTCAACATTGTTCATTCTGGAAATATTTTTTTGTCAATGTCTCAGCAAAATGCAAGAGGAGTTTTCTGCTGTAACGTTAGACTGAGTGATAAAAGTAAGAGGATATGGAAGAGCTCAGTCTTAGAAGGATGATAAAATTTGACATGACGAATAAGAAATAGACTCTATGCTTAAAAGATTTTAAAGAAAGATACGTAATTTCCTCTTATATACAGAAGAGTGTTTTTTCTCCTTAGGTAATTGAATAAACTGGACTAACTTTTCCCAAATGGGTTCCATAACTTTAAAACAGCTGTAGTTTGACTCGGTTCATTCTGCCTCGCGGCATATTTGCAAATGATACCGAGGACTTCTGATCAAAATTTAGAACAAAAAGTAAACAAAACCAACATATTGTTCTCCTTTTATTAGGAAACACCTATAATAGCCAAATTCAAACAGCAGACGTGGTCATGAGTGGAAAGTGGTCACTAAGTCTTCACTGTGGAAATGTGTGCGAGTCCCAGTGATTCCTGGGGAGCAGCACTGCTGCTGACACCCTGTGGGAAGAGCTTGCTGCCAGGAGACTTGGTGATATGGATCTGATTACTTTCAAGGCACTCTCCAGGGTGCTCAAGCTGAAGAACGAGAAGCAGCTCTAGGCTCACAGCAGATTAGATATTAGCACATTCCTCTACCTGAACTAATCAGTCTTGACTCCCTGATGGAGTCCCTGGCACAGGTACAGCCCCCCACTAGTACACTTGGAGCAGCTGATTTTACTGAGTATGAATAATAAAATGAGTTCCCAAATAAAATTCATTTTTGGAAAAGCAACATATACAGTTTATGGCATCCAATCATGGAACTGAAACAATAAAAGTGGAACAATGTGACTCAGGTGACCCATTACAACAGCTTGAGTATAAGGTCACACATAATGAATGTGCTGAATTTGTGAGCAATCCACTGGCTTAGTGTGGGGCTTGCAAAATTTTTCATTGAAGAAATATAAACAGTGTGAGAGCTTTTATGTACAGGGCAAATAAAGCAAGCCAAGCATTGCCTAATAAATTATTTATTTTGAATTATTTGGCTTCTCTAGCTCTAAACATTTGTAAGCAAGAAAAGGACTCAGTCATGGCTTCACAGAAGAAAAATATTCTGCATATGGTGGGAAAAATGTCAAACAATAAAACAATAAAAGCCCTGAGACAACACCCCAACTCCGTGTTTGAGTTTGTAAGGCATCTTGGAAAACCTCTAAGAAAAAGCTTGATTTAAAACTGAGTACTATGGTTCTGTAACTCACAGTAAGGAATTAGCAGCTATTGCAGCAACTGTCAAGTCCACCACGAGTTTTGTACCTTTGAGAGCACTGGGTTAAAGCTACAGGGCAAAATACACACCTGGCCAATTCTTTCCTGCTCAGTCTCTGGTTCCAGAATCTTTCTGACTTCTCAAAACTGAAATTTCATATCCCTTCCCTGTCTTTGGCCTCCACACACTCTCTTGTTAAAAATGGTATTTCCATAGCATATCATATTCAGGCTTTATGTTCAAAATTTATGTTTCTACTCCATTGATTCTAAGCTTTTGGTCTTCAAAACGTTTTTCACAAGGTCTGTAATCTGTTCTTGGAGACAAACATTATATGGGTGGATAAAATGCAGCTCCACAGATGGGTCAGTAGAGTTGTTCTTAGAATACCATTACTCTCAGCAGCATGAAAAAGACTCATCCAGGCAAAAGAATGACCCCAAATTTTGGATTTACTGCTCTATTTGCATATTGTTGTGGCATGTGGATAGCTCAGGCATAGAACCTTTTTCTGTGTTAACCACCTTCCACAACAGCCCCTCTTTTTATACATTTTTAATGAAGTCATGTAACATTATAGAAAAGCCCTTACAATAAGTATTGATTTGAAGATTATTATTTAATACAGTTTCTGAGAAATGCCGATATTTTCACATAGGTTTATTCTGACTTTTGGACCAAGTATGAGAACTTCAAAGAAGTTTAAAACTCCATACCCTAATCTTTATGACTTGAACAAAAGTTGCAGAAAATACTTCGCTGAAGTTCAGTTCTCCAATCCAAACAGGTACTTCAAAATTTCTTTCCAAGCCCCTGCAGCCTGGGCTGTGTGAGGAACTGGCATTGCCATTATTATTCTGTAACTGTTCTGCAGTTGTTAACAAAATTCCTGAATAGTTCCCTTGGAGGACAAATCGGGCCCAAGATTCTAGAATAAGATTTTAGGATAATAATTAGGGATTTAGAGATACAGATAAGGGAGGATTAAATTTCTGTTGCCAAGAAAACCCACTTGATAGAAACCTGGCTTTAAAGAAATGTAGCACTATTTACTTTTGTATCTCTACAGGGGAGGAATGAAGGATTTACCTTCTACTTCTTTTCTACTCAAGGTGACTCCAAAAGGCCTCAAAGAAAATTCCCCCAATTCTAACTTGTGGTGAAAAGAAATCATTCACCTGCCAAAACAGCCAATTACATATAATCCATTTTTGAGGTTATATTCAAATTCTTAAAAAAGGATTAATTTCAGTCTAAGTTTCAATAAATGATGTGATTTGGTTTCAGTATTTTTTACATAGCTAGATATTATGCCAGCTGAATTACAACACTGAGTAAATGTTCCAAACGTAGAGTTCTCTTTGAGATTGTAAGAATGGGATGGTGATTTCCATACTATTTTATAATTTGCCTATAGCTTATAGTACAGCTGAAACTTTAATCTTAGAGCTTCCTATTTCCTGCCACAGGCAATTCTCAGAGAGACAGATACAATCAGGAAATAAAAATAAACATGCTAGCTAAAGGGTTGTTTATCCTATTGATTTTCTATTTAATCCTATAAAATGCCTCCCTTCCAACCCTCACAGCCTCTCAAAAAAAAGCTCCAAGTGATATTATCTAGTCTAAGGATACTTTGGCATAGGGCAGCAATAACTCCAAAGGTTAAAATTTGCAGAGATGTTAGTAATGTTGCTGCCCATCACAGCTGAAATGTTTAAAAAGCAAAGATCAAGAATTCAGGGATGCAACAAATGGTCTGGGAGAAAACATGGGGGAAAGAAACACTTAAATGTTTTTAGTGAATAGAATCTGTTGCACAAGTTTAACTACCAGAGAAATTGTGTAATAGGTATATGTTGATTGCAAATTCACAGGAAGAGATTATCTAACATTCTCCAGCCTCACATATAGGGTATGAAAAATCTTTCAAACATCTCAGGACAGAACTAGCATTTGACAGTTGTCTTCCCTACAATACTCAGAATTGAGGCATCTTCCAAGGTCTTCTCTTCCTATTCCATTCAGCCTGTCAGTGATTTGTACTTCAGAGGTAAATATGAAAGGAAATCACTGAATGCACAGTGTAAAAAACTTCAAAAATACCAATAAAAGACACTAGCAATTAAAAGAAAGAGAGTCTTAAATAGTTGCCTGGATGTCCAAGTTCACTGATGTTTGGAGAACTGACTCAAGCATGGTGAAACTGTCTTGAGCCATTGCAATCCTTATGGAGCCCATGGATTCCCACCCGAGCACCTCTGGGAGAGTGAGAGCAATGGCACGTGTTGCCATGCCAAGGGTCACCCTACCTCTACCAAGTTCTGTTCTCCACACTGAGACATTCAGTGGGTTGTCAATATTTAGGCTATATAGGATTTGAGGAAGCACAGACAAGCATTTATTGTGTATTTGCTACCACTGAAGTAAGCATGAGCAAAGGTGGATGGTTTTTGTGATGGGAAGTGTTGAAAATATTGGAAATTTGTAAACCAGGTAAAAGACTTTATTTACAACAGCATTTCTTATAGGATTTCAGTGAGATTAACCAGTGTTTCGAAGACCCTTTTAAGTCAGACTTTGAAGAAGCTGATGGTACAATGTGGGAGCAATGCAAGCAGTGGCAACCAATGAGCAAGGCACATCAAGTGTTGTAAGGCACACAGACAGTGGATACATGCTCTGAATGCAGATGCAAATTTAATGATTTAAGGACAGAAACAATTAGCATAAGAATTTGTGTTACAAAACTTACCTTCCTGAGGAGATACCTCTAATATTAGCTGTATATGCAAGTATAACAAACAACTAGCTGTAAGAGTTCTTGTGCTATATTTGAACTGAAGTCAGTTAAATAGATATCTTAACTCTTGCTGCACAGGTATTAACTTTTAAAACTTTTACCTTAAAAATTCAAAAACACCCCATAACATTAAAGATCAAATATTTAGCTATTCTGTCTTCATCTTTAGCTAATAGTCAATAGTGTAATCACATGAGAATGCATTCATGAGCTGCTGATATTACTGGCACATATCCATATACTAAACGAAATTGCCTTAGGATAAATAAGGTTGGATTTTTACCCAGAATATGAGAAGAATCAGATTCAGTGGTAATCAATATCTTCAGGGATTTGATGTCAGGGATATTGCAAAGCTCTCCCGAGCAGAAATGTACTGAGAACAACTTGCATACTCCGTGCAAATGAAATCTAAAATACATATGCTTTTGACATCTAAGCTTTTGAAGGTCAGATCCAAAATTAATCCTGAAGCAGTGAGAGAGTAAAGAGAGGGAAAAAATCACTTTCTTTTCTCTTCATGTGCAGTCAAATTGTTTTCACCAGCAATTCTCTCAGTCATGTCAGTGGGCACTGTGCACACCAGCTGGTATAACACAGCCTCAGAGCTCTTTCTCTAGTGAGGGTGGGAAAGTCTGTTCTCACTGCAGCAGTGGTACTGAAATATAATAGACCAGAAAAGATATATTGCATTCTGAGTTGTTCCTGCAAGTGGAATCTGAAAACAACATATTGGGCTGAAGATCTAAGACAGCCATTTAGTAACTGCTACAGCGCTGAGCAGCTCATGATTGATCTTCCTCTACTTTAACAGTACATAAGGTTTATTTTTTCAAATGTGATGCAAATAAACACTTCATATTTTAAGTAACAGATATATTAAAAATCTGTTTGATTACAGAACTGAACATTATGCTTTTCTCAGCGTCCCTTACTGTTTTTCTTACCCTATATTGATTCGTAAAGATGAAATACTGAAACAGGCTTAGAATGTTAAATTCCTGCACATTTAAAATATTAAATTCCTGTAGTTCTGGCATGCCTTTATCCCTACAATCAGTACTCTGGATTTGCTCAGTCCACAGGATGTGTGAATGTTTTATTCACATTTGCTCATTGTCATAAAAAAGTATCACGCCTCCTTGGGACTATAGAATAACCTTTTGCCCTTTTTCTGCTACTTGATGGGTAAAATAAAAATTTATTTTCCTGATTGACTGACAGTCACCAATATAGCATTTAAGAGAGGTGACTCAAGTGTGAAACTTGACACCTTTCAGCTTTAGGAGAGCTTCACAAGATTTTGCTCCTTATAAAGAACAAGGTAATTTGAATTTGGAGGAAGAAACAATACCTTCCTAGCACAGCAGATAATTAATACACAATTATCTGCTCTAAACTGATATATGCCAAAATGTTTACCACAGTCAGCAGCTGAGGCAGGAGTTGTGAGATGAAAAAACCAGGAGAATATTGAGATCATTGAAAAGTGCATGAAATGAAAGATGAAAAATTCCACGCCAACAAGCACATGGTTTGAACTAATTGTACTTAAAAGGGACCATCAGCCAGATCCTGACAATTCTATTGATTGAAAATCCTAAATTAAATGCTGCATGCAAATGTGCCTGGAAATGATTCGGATCTCTGCAAGTCTGTCAGATTCCTGCCAGCAATACAGATGGAAAACCACCTCATCCAATGGGGTTTTAAAAAGAAATGAAAAGATAGCTATTTCAGAATAAGAGAGGACTGAGTAATCTACAATTAGTCCACTTTGGGGTATTTTTTCCCCTTAGGGCAATTCTTGGTAAATACGTGTTCAACAGTATTCCCTACAAAATCAGGTTTTATTTATATACAGAGTTGGACACAGATGAGGCTCTCAGGCTGCAGAGAATGCCAAGTTAACAGCAGCAGCCAGTTCTGATCAATTATTTTTCCAGCATCACAGGAAAATTGATGACTTTTTCAAAACAGTGTTATTTAAAGACTTTTATTTGCTGGAAAGTTTCTGTAAGAGGAAGATCTACAGCTGTAACTTTCATTTAGCTATCTGAAAATTCTGTGTGATCTGAATAGACAGGTTGTTCATTTTGCCTTCCCAGACCAGCTGTTTACCCATGGCATGTGTGGGAGGTACAGTGAATGTTGTTTCAGATGTGAACAGTAGAGCATAAGCAGATTTTGCTTTTTAAAAACCCATTTCTTTATGAACCTTGATAGCAGGCAGTGTAGTTTTCAAGATTTTAATGATTTCAGTAGGAACTAACCATCGGCTCACAAAACAGATGGCAGTATTACTGCCCACCAGATTTAAAAATATCCCTAGAGAATTTAAAACCCACAGCAAGTCTTCTGTAATTAATCCAGTAACTAAAGATTGTACTCTGGGTGTTAATTAACAGCTTCACTTTGAATTAGCTGAGAAAGAGAGAAGAAAACATAAGTTTGTTATTTCTTTTTTTTTCCCCTGTTGTTAATAAGGAACTTAGCATGACGAGTCTCAAAAGAAACCTGTGGAGTTCTTTTCACCTCCTTACCCTGCTAAGTATTTATAATTATTAATGAGCTCTATAAATCCCCACGATTACTTTCTACTGTGACTTTTGTGGGCATTAAGCAGAGATTTAAGTCTAACACAGACAGAGTAACACTACCAGGAACTGCTTTACAAATGTAAATGCAATTCCAAGAATATTTCTTCCAAAGTGCAAAAGGAAAAATTTTACCTGGATTCTATGTTACCTTAAGTGTGTCTACTTCTAATTCATACAGAATAAATAAAATCAGTATTTGTCTCATTGCTTTTATTCAATTGCAAATTGATAATTATAAATAGCATGCTATTCTTCTTCATACTAGTAAATGGCTTCTGTAATAAATACTTTCTTCAAAATATTCTTGTAAGCAGATAAAAATTTCTCCCCTTCTCTGCTTAATTAATATCTGAGCATGTGTTGGAAAAGATACTGCCAGCTCTATGGTGGTCCATCAATCTTTCAAAGACTTCAGAGAAGTCAAAGGAAAAATCCACTGTTCTTATGATCAGCTTAGACTTTCAGATCAGGCTTAGGAAGCAACTTGAAGGTTGAGACATTATCATTATACTGCATTAGTTTCACTGGGTTTTAATCAAATGGAAAATGAATAGATCCAGGAAGGTAACAAAAAAAAGGAAAAAAGAATTGGATTTGTTTGGAATGCTGGATCTACCATAATTAATATTGTGCTGTTCAACTCTGAAATCTTCCACAACCCAGTGCTGTGGCTGTGAGCAGTGTGAGCACAGAGCAGCCTGCTGAGAGTCCTTCCCCTGCTGCCCAATGGGCTACCAACAGCTGAAAGAGATAATGAAAGATACAGAGTCCTACAGGCACAGTCAGATCTGAAATGCTTTTGTGAGTCTCTTTGGAATTTTGAATGCTTTTAACATGTTTGAAGAATTTCTTAGAAGATGGTTCTTCATTTCGTTTTGAAATCTCAAGACACTACAGGCTTCAGTCCAGCACATTATCTACAGCCTTTGTCAGACTTTTACCAGAGTCTGGACAAACAGTCATTCTTAGCTGGATCAAGTTCCATTAAACGTAACATAAGGTGCATATATCTTTACCAAAAGAGACAGAAAAATCACAACTGTAAAATTAAGGGTGTCGAATAAAAAGATGTTCAACATCTGCGAGCTGTGCAGGAAAGAGTTCCATGTTGGCAATGGTTTTGCAGGGTTTTGCCTTAGAATGCAGAGTGTACGTAAAAGCAAAACACTTTTAAGGCTTTTGCAACGTATTCAACTTGAAAAAAATCTTGATTTATAGTTTACACAAACAGTCTGCAAGAATTCCCAATACACTACTGTCAGAGCACATAGGTTTAAGACATTGTAGTAAACAGAGCTGAGCTGATAAGAAAACAGGACCCAGAAGCACCCAAGAAGTGCCTATAACCTACTGAGATTGTATAAGAGAAATGGGTGGAGATGATGGAGATTTCCTGCTGTAGTATGCCTTGGAATCTGAGACACATATTTGAAGCCTATCTGTGTAGGTGGATGCAATATTTACTGCAGTTGTCATAGACAAAGTCAGTGTTATCGAATGATAAAACAAGCACTGGGTAACATTCTTTGATCAGTGAAGGATTATAGGAATGATATTAGAATAATTAGTTTATCTACTGCTTCAATATCAAAAGATACTGATAGAACAAGATCCAACTTTATATTTACAAATCCCTTTTTATTTTAAAAAATCTCACAGTGCTGTACAAATCCAGACTCGAAAACTTTGTTGCTCTAAATTCTAAAATAAAAGTTTTTATTTTAACTATATATGCATTTGGAGGAAACAAACATCTAACTTTGAACATTCAATTCTGAACTACATGGCATAATTTACTTACTACTTATTTCTACATTCTTCTAATCTTTCAGAATTTATATATATATATACAAGCATGTGGGAGGCCACCTGAAAAATTAATAACTTTCTATAACATATCATAAAGCACAGCTTACTGAGTTTGAAGACAATAATAAAAGATGAGACTGGAAGGTACTTCAGAAGGTTGTCTCATCCACTCTCCCACTGCAAAACTTGCTAACTCTAATTTTGCATCTCTCCAAGTTATTTCAATAGAAGAATTAGTTTCAACAGATATAAGTTTCTTAATCCTAGTTTCCTTCCCTCAAGGATCAAAACTGTTAAGAAAACAGTCACACAGAATACTTTTTGCTTCTACACAGCTTAAAAAATTTGTCCAGATTTGGGAAAGTTCTTCTTCGCCCCTAAGGAGCTGCAAGATCAGAGAGGTTAAGGCAAACCAGTGTTAAGTGTGACAATCAGAGAGCAAATTTAGCAGCTGGTTTAAACAGTCCAAGAATAAATCAGCATTGTAATTCAGGCAGTCACACCTTGAGAGCTAATGCAGCAAATGCAACCTTGGCCATTCTTCTAAGTCCTATTTGTGGGGAAAAAAATATCCCTTAGGAAGGAAAGATAGATTGCTCCTATACAGAACTTCACAGATTTCTGCACGGCTGTGAAATATGCATCTCCTTGTCTGATATCTTTTAAAGCTCTTAGTAAGACTATAATGTGCTTTTGTTCTTCTCAACTAATTCTAATCTTTTTCTGGAAAGCAAAGATAATCAATCTACTTTTCTGAGCCAGCAACAGGAGACAGCACTCTTTAGTCACAGCATGTGTCTTCTCCTCCAGAGACTTTGAGCTGACTGTCTTAATTATTGGGGTCCTCTGAAGTCAATGAACTATGATAATTTACATCAGTTGAGTACTGTTTTTCTATTTGAGATTATAACACAGCAGTGAACCAGGGATCAGTGTGGCTGCACTGTCTGGATAAGTAACAAGAAGGAAAGATGAGTTGAAAGATGAACATCATAGCCTTGATGTACATGTTCTTGATTAATGAAGGACTATCACATATTTACCAGGGAAATAGAGGAGTATATGAAAGGGAACAATATGGCAGACAGAAGGGAGAGGATAGGAACTTTGTACTTACTACTGCACAGTGAAACTCAACTATCTGCTGAACTTTTATTTAAGAATACCCATTTATATATTTAACTCCAGGATACTAACCCCACCAAGTCCAGCAATATCATTACTGCTGCATATAATCCAAGCATGTGCTTCTAAGAATTTTATAACTCCACTCTGTGGGCTTGAGAAAGTCACCAAAACCAGCATGAGAGGATAATTATCCAAGACTGTGCAAGAACAGAGTTCCTTGCAATGATTACCCAGTAGGAATGATAACCAGGGGCAATCATATGACAGACAGTACTGATCAGATCATTGTAGGCCTACACAAAGGAAAAAAAAATCACTGCTGATTGAATAGCAGAAGCAGCACACAATAGAGATGATTAAACGGATGGTGGTAGACATGGGGCTGCAGGAATAGCAACTCACACATCAGAATCTTTGACTAGCAGAAGCTGTGAAAGTAAAAATAGATGCTAAAGAGCAGCTGATAAGAAATCAGAAAGAAAAGAGGAATTTGTTGGATAAGTGGAGTGTGATCAGGGCAGACTGAAATTAAACATGGAAAAAGCAAGAAAGGAGTAAGAGGAAGATACTCAGATATTTGGAACAATATCAAAGTATTAACTAGATGATACATGAAATATATAATTACACAACCAGAAGATCTGTGCAAAAAGAAGTGATTTTACATCTACTGACAATAGGATTGCACTATGGAAAGGACAACCTTGCAAAAACAGCTGATCAGACAGCTGGAACTTGGAAACAGGAGGCCATGCAGCTGTTTGCTTAGGAAGATAGTAAAAACTCAGCAAGTCTAACTATGGGGCAGCTGCATATTAGACATCAAAATTAGGCAGCAAGAAATTATCTGAGGGCCCCAGGACCAGACAATAGGAATAGAAAATAGGAAATCATAAACAGAATGGAAAGGAAAGCAATTGATTATAAAAATTAAAGGACCTGACAACAACAGGGCTGAGGAGTGGGATCAGGCAGCAAGAGCAGCTGACTGATTGGGGCTGGGATCAGACAGCATATGCAGCCCATCAGACAGGAAAAGGATCCAAACCCAGGAACAGTTCTTTGGCAAGAAGCACAATAACCAAAGAGAAGCAATAAATCAGATTTGACAAGATGAGTGGAGTCTCCTGCACTAAAAATGGTCTGGAAATGCATGCCACTATGGAGCCGAGCAAGCAGCCCCAGTTGATGCTAAGCACCACTAATACAGACCCTGTCTGGAACCTGTTGCACTTTCCTGTGTGATGGTACATAACAGTTCTTTGGCAAGAAGCACAATAACCAAAGAGAAGCAATAAATCAGATTTGACAAGATGAGTGGAGTCTCCTGCACTAAAAATGGTCTGGAAATGCATGCCACTATGGAGCCGAGCAAGCAGCCCCAGTTGATGCTAAGCACCACTAATACAGACCCTGTCTGGAACCTGTTGCACTTTCCTGTGTGATGGTACATGGCCCAGGGACATTTTTTAATACAAAAGGAAGGGGCTGGATCTGTGGGAACATACACTACAACATGATGACTATAATCCTTCACCAAGGCAAGGTCTCTGTCATTTCCTCTCACTGCTGTTTCGAGCTCCACTGGTTTGAGATGATTATGAGTAATGATTAAATCCTGCAGCTTCTTTTATTTCGTACAAAGCACCAGAAATTGTCTTTTGTGTCTTCTTCCTGCAGTCGGCAAAGTTCTGTTTTAAGCTGCAGCATAGCCAAACCTTCAGTAAAATATTAGCAAGGCATTGAGGCAACAGAGCAGATTATAGGTCATTGTCTTTAGATATCATCTGGCCTAATGCACTAGCACAGCAAGTGACATTGAAAAAGAAATAGCACCAATATATCATTGATCTTTTAAGCATATATGACTGCTATTAATTTCACCTTTCATCGGCTTATTCTTCTGTACTCTTGCCAATTTCTGATG
>NW_008690647.1:168158-187316 GCF_000695815.1 Acanthisitta chloris | reverse complement strand
TGCCAGGAAACATTACAAAAATCATAGAGAAGTGAAATAGCATTTTTCATTCTCTCCTCCACTCTCTCCTCTTCCCCCACAACCATAGTTATGCCTGTATGGAGGATTTCTCAGACCTTTTTATTTAATCTTTGAAGGTCTGTGACAACATCACCGGTCCAATCCTGCAAGATAGTGGTTAGCAAAATTTATGGACCAGTCCTTTCAGCAAAAGCTGGTGTAGGTAGCACCACTGCCCAGCTCAGTACTGTTTATCTATTGCAGACAAGAATAGAAAAATGTTGAAACCCACACTGATCTTATACTACCTGTATTGACCTCTGTCAGTGCTGGAGATCCTCTTGACAATTTTATTTACAGTGAATTTGATGCATTTCTGGATCATCCCTCAGTGAACTGTAATCAGGTTAAACCATCATATCTGCTCACAAAATCTTATCACTACTTATTTTGTCCGCTCTTGTTTTGCTTTCTCGTATTTCTTTTCTTTGAAATGTTTCCCCCCTCTCCCAGAAAATCTCCTACATGTGATCAGCAGATGAAAGCTCATGGGATCAACTGCACTAAATTATTCATGAAATTTCCCAGCCCTTGGACTCTTCAGACTTTAACAATTAAAGCATTAATTTGCAAGGCAAACTGAGCGTCTTCCCTGGCCTCTCCTCATAGAAATGTCTATGAAATCTTCAACTTCCTCCATGTATACTTATATTTTGAAGTCAGAGATAACCCAGGATCTCATTTAGGTCCTGACACTCTCTCATCAGAACATAATTCTGCTCTTAACCTGTGCTACTGAAGGCTGCCTGTGGTTTTAGACAAAAGCCCAGGACCAGCTTTTAGTCCTATTGGCAACCTGACCACTCTGCCACGTAACTAGAGAATAAGTAACAGAGGTACTGGTAGCTCTCCAATGTCTTCCCTTATCTGCCTCTTTGGCACATGCATGTTTGATCTCTGCCTTCTACTGTTCTGCACTGAAATCATTCAAGGTTTGTCTAACCAAGCATACTTCTACCTTAATCATATTTTTCATCTCCTCCCACCCAGACCCAAAAATACACAGCACATGACCAAGTGTCCTGATCATGTAACCTGTCACACAGGTTTGCATGGGCTGCCTGGGCCAACCTGTGAACACTTTTGGTACTGGGAGAGACACATCCTTACAGGCTGAGAGAGAGCAGTGGCTCCTTGTCTCAACTACACAGCTCTATGCACCATCTCAGTCCTGGGATGTGCTGTGCAGAGCTCTGGAGCTCCTTCTCTTTGAAAGAAACCTTGGATCAGATATGTGGGAGGAATGTAAATGTTAGTGATGTTCCTTTAGTTAGAACTCTATCTGTTGAGTGGCAAGTCACCAGCTGCAGCATGTTATCGCTTTCATTCACAGACCAGCCTGACCACATGGTCTGCTATCTTGGATTTGGAGCAGGGAAGAAGTCATGGTGCAGCTCCATAGATGTGAGAAAGCACTGCTGAGTGTGTGATAGAAGCCTGTGTATGGTGTCTGATCTGAGAGACTTGCTGCCACATTCTTAAGGCCAGCCCTGCAGTATACAGCTATACTATCAGTATGGAAGTATTGTGGGGAGAAAATAAGCATATAAATGTACTGGAGATTTGCGACACTAAAACAATTTATTCTGCTGTCGTTATTGAAAAGAAAGTAGGTGTCTGAATCCATGAGCTCTGCATTCTTAACATGTATGTCACTATACTCTCTTTGCTTTAACAACATGTAAAGTAAATTAGGGGTAACTGTAACATGCTGGATGTAGGATATTCTCTGAGGAAGGAAGATTTGAATCTATATTGAATATAGATATAGAAGTGAATGCCAACATCACCTACTATGGAGAGGAGGGGCATCCTTAGCAGGAGCCCATCAGCACTGTATCTTACCCACTGATCTGTGCACACAGGATCTTTTCTGTCATCTCTTTCTACAGCATAATTTGGCTACATAAAATCATTTTTACAAAACACTGAAAGAACAAAAACCAGCATTGGGGCTGCAGGGAATACACTAACTGCTGATGCAAACAGTCCCTTCAAAAATTCCAGCAGAATTTAAGAACTTAACAGTTCTCAACTCAACTCCTTTGACTTATGATAAGGCAAAAATCTTAAATCCTATTTAATTTTACTGCCACTGATGCAGCCTTCACATTGTGTTTAACAAATAAACTAATGTGTGTACATAAAGAAGAAAGCTATTTTCTGCTAAATAAGGAGATTTTGGTTTGTGAGTTAATGGGTAATTGTAAACAGCAGCTGCCTAGATATCATCCTTTACAGCTTGAATAGAACCATCAGCATAGTGAAACTAGGGGGAGAAAGAATATTTGCTTCAACTGCCTTGTAGTTCTTTTCAGAAAAAAAATCCCTTTGCAGCATGCAGCTACAAAGCAGCTAAAAAAAGGTGTCATTTTCTACAGCTTTGGGAAAAAGAGGAGAAAAGTAACAGCTACGATAATGGGATGTGACGTATTACAAATTCCAGGGAGAATCAGTCTCTCAAAGATGGAGAAAATTGTTGTGTTTAAGAGGTCTCCATTCTACAGCAAAAGTAAAGATGCCTTTGGAAATACCTAGACCATTATATTTTCTTTAAAAAAAACCACTTTTATGTGTTCTGCATTTTATTTGTTCTGAGGGAATACTTCCACTGCTCACAACATTCTATTCTTCAACAAAAATGCCATCATTTACACTCACCCACAGCTGAGGTCAGTTCTATTGGTACAAGCTCACATCATCCCTCTCTACACTTGAATTTGCCCTGATAGAGACAACTTTTGATAGGTCCTTGTTCCTTAGAGTAGGATAAAGTCACAATGTCCTAGGTTGCTGTGGGAAAAACACGGAAATATGGTTATTGCCAAAGAGTAAATGGAGTTTAATACCTATAGTATAAAACAGCTAATAAATGCTAGGGTTTTTTTTCCTTTGTTCATACCTCTTTCTGTTTGCCAACAACCAAATGCAGCTAAAATAACTGCAGAAGATTTCTCCTTGCTAACCAGCAAAAACTCCAGCATTGTTCTGCAGATAATCAATTCTGAAGATATATGAAATTAAGTTCAGCCTCAGTAACAGCAGATTTGCACTGGTGTAAATCAGAGAACAACCAGTTCTAAGATTTTGACAATTCCAGGGTTTTGCCATATTATTGACTTTGTCTTTCTTGGTGCTATAATTGTTGGGAAGAGCAAATACTTTGTACACATGTCAGCAATTCTGTAACACAGAAACAGATTGTTTTCCACACCAGCCCTTTTCTTGAGCAGAACTTTTAAGGACAATTTCAAGGGACTTTCTTATTAACTACCCATGTCATCTGTATGAATATATTGTTGGTTTATATGTCCATAGTACATCTGTGATAAACAGATGTGTCTTCCAGTCACACCATTAGTGTGAATTTAAGATTTCTTTATCAGTAGTTGAAACTGTTTTTTAAATTCAGTTTGACCTCTGAGGGATTATAAACTCACATATTGGAACTTTTATCTCACATTATCGCAGAAATGCATTAATATCATTTTTAGGTATCTCCTACATATAAAAAAATTCTATTATGGAATACATTTAATACTGTTTACACTCCTGACATTCAGAGTGATTACATTTCTTATCTTAGCACCTATAAACATTTTCTCATTGACCTCAATAACTAAAAATCTTGCCTAGAAAAGAAGCTGTATCTGTCTTTAATGCAGACATTACTGCATTAGCTGTGCATGACACATCAGACCAGGATATGTAAATGTATTGGTTATGTTAATAACTCTTAACTTGGCTGATGGAAAATTTGGAGTATTATAATCTAAATGAGGCTTGCCCACAACTCTTACAGAAAAGGATAAAGAAGCTCATCTTCAGGCTGCTCTGTGCCCTCATTATACTTGTTAAAATAATAGCACTTATCATCTGAAATGTTTTCCCTCTAAAATGAAAAAATTGTAATTAACTTACATGAAGTAAAATCTCTATAAATTAATTAAATGAAAAGAGAAATTAATTTGAAGGGAAAAACAAATCAGGAGCAAACTTTATTAAATACAATAGAACCATTAATATTCATTTCACTGAAATGAATACAATTAGAAGTAGTTAGCAGCAAGATGGCAGAAATCTGTTCTCTCTGCACCATGGGGGACTGCTCCATGATGCTCTCTGTAAAACATGGCTTCGTAATATCATCACAAATAGCCTTCTGATACAGACCAGGTTACAGGTTCTAGTTTCAAAACTGAATGCTAGTAGTTCTTCAGGTAAGAGGTTTAAATACCAGCCTGAGTTCTATTTCAAGAAAGTGGTTCCATACAAGATTAAAATAAAATATGAAGAGCTATTATTAACAGCCCTCCATAAAGTGTTCTGCTTTAGACTGCTCTGTGCTAGCCCATCCCCTGGAGTAAATGTTTCCTAATTTATGTAAGGTAGGAGTAAGCAGAAACTGAGTTCTGTGCTCATATTCAATCTCCACTCCCAAAAACTAACATCTGTGGAAATAATCTGTATGAAATGACTCAGATACCTCTGCTGACCTAAAGACAGGGACCAGAAACTTAGCCATCATGGAAAACAGAGGTACAATACAACCCACAGGTTGTATCCCTATAGTTCCATCTAATGACATCACATGAGTGATTTTGACTGAAAGAGAGCACTAGAGACTTTCCTGAGGGTAGTTCACCTCTCTGACTGTGACGAAAATGCAACATATGGACAGTTTGGATGTACCCAGACCTGCGAGGAGGGGGACACTGGGGCTTCGTGGCAGCACTGCTCCCCCTGGCACATGGCTATAACCAGTTGCCCTTGAGCATGAAGCACATATTCCATGCACCAGTGGCTATGGGACTGAGTCAAGTCCTCCACTGATGCTGAAATGTGTACACCAGAGCTTGATATACTTGTGGTTCATTTGTTGCTATGCACTAGTTTGTATCTGCTTTCCTTTTTTGGTCTATAAACATTGTCTTCAGTAGATGGTACTCCAGAAAATACATTAATAATCACTAGGGATGGAAGTAGGAAACATTTCCTCATATAACATTCAAACCACCATTTGTCTATATCTCCGTCTCAGATTTTCTGGCTGTCAAATCTGGCTCAATGAATAATGTTTTCTGACTAAGATGAAGGGAGTCCCTTCTGCTCTCCCCCTCTCTTCTGCTCACACTTTCCACAGAGGTTTAGCAGACTAGTAGATAAAGCTGTAAGTGAAAATAATATAAATATAGCCTCTAGTAAAGGCTGCCAATGTTGAACAGATCCCACAAGTTTTCAAAGCCTTGCACTGGCCCCACCATAAACAACTGTAATGGTTTCTGTCACATTTGGAGACAACTGTAGAAACACAACCAGTTATGTGCAGCTTGGTCAGTTATAAAATGATCTAAATTCTCTCCCAAAATACACTCCCAAAATATTTAGTCTAATTATAGCAAATTATATACTTAAATGATCTGGTGAATCTATAGTCTCCTAAAACATACAGACAGGGAATAGTATGGTGGTATTTAAAATCCTAGTATTACTATGAGATCTATGAATTATGAGATTTAAGAGAATTCTCTTATATTTTTTTTTCCTGAATAAAGGCATTATTAACCAAATGATAGCTATTAGATGTTATTTAAGCTTGGATAGCATGACTTGCATAGTATCTTTCACAGTACAGTGTCGCAACTGACAAGCAAAGCAAGAATAGACCAGAATACTGTGCAATATTGCCAAACTACCACAGCTATCGAAGCCTTGACTTGTTAACTTCCTGAATGGATTTAAGACATGTCAAAATTGTCATAATCTTGACAAGTTTTCTCTCATTCACATTCTTTTGCCTTCAAAAAGAACACTTTTAAAATAAAAAAAGTAATGTAAGTTAAATGAATTTACTGAAATGCGGAGCATATTAAAGAAGTTTTGATACTTGAAGAGTCATGGACTTTCAAACCACTTCAGATATTCATGGTGAAAAAGTACTTACTGATAAACCACCTAAAATCCTTCACAGTATAAAGCTTCAAAGCAGTGTAAATTCTTCAGGCGGAATACATATATATCAAAGTTTTGTGTGACCTAGGGCCAAATCTTCAGCCAGTCCAACTCACAGTAGATTCATTATCTTCAATGAAAAGCTGCTGATCCACCCTTAGAGTACTGACCCATAATCTTTTAATACACCTTAGCTGATTAGTGCTGATTCTGCTTTCTATAACTATTTTCATGCATTATTCCATCTACTTTTCTGGAACTCTCTTGCTCAAATGTGGAAGAGATGCAAATCTAGGCCTTATTACAGCCTAAGCACTTTAAGCCACCTTACAGCAGATACCAAGTAGTAGCTGGACGAGATATTAAGGAGTGTATCCTTGAAAGTACAGGGGAAAAAACTCCAACCAAACAGAACAATGGCAGTTGCACAAAGGAATACATAAATCCCAGCACTATGCCTTGCAAAGGAAAACCTACCAACAACAGCTCACACCTCATTTATAAAAGAAAATTAAGAACTTCATGTGGCCCTGACTACCCTGTATTTCTCATCTGAGATCTCCTTCCATCTGCTGCATGACCTAAGAGCCCAAAAGGGATGGCAAAAATTCCCCACTTTCTTCTTATAACATATTTTTGATCGCAATACCTGTAGTGAAAAGTGTAGACTTAATATATGCCCATGAAAAAAACGAACTGAAGCCTTAGTAAACTTGGATTTCAAAGGCACTAGATGTTCTCTGAGGCAAACTTGCTTTTTTTTGGCAACATCCACAGCATATGTAGAACCAATTACAAGTATTCTCAGCTTTATCCAGTCATTGGCTGGATCAGAAATTGAAGCATTCAGGAGTCATCTAAATGGAGAAAAAAGTAGGAAAGAACCTTCTAAAGAAAGAAAATAGTTTAACCTTCTTGGAACTCAAAGATAGCTAGAGAAGTTTGATCAAAGTATTTCAAGAGACTCAACATCAAACAAAAAGTCCAAACCAAACCAACGAAGGCTAAAGCAAACAAACAAAAAACCCCAACTTTAGGCAAAAATACATAAGTAAAAATGTTTTGAAACCTGAATTCTAACACTCTACACAACAAAAAAAAATTTCTTACAATATTAGACTGGAAAATAGTTATAAGAAAATCTCTTTAACCTACAAGTTCTAAATTAGTATTTTAGGTAAACAAAATAAACATGTATGATGTTTTGAGTTCACTTATTCTCTTTATGGCATTGATGGCATATGTGTTCAGCTTATTTGGGAAATGCAAGACTCATTAACTTCTCTTTTTAGAATTGTGGAGACAGTAACATTCATAAGAAATAATCTGTCTTCCTAAATGCTTCATACATCAACCCCCAAATAGACTGCATTGCAGAAAACAAATTTGTAGAAAAAATGTGTCTGCTAAATGTCTGTTATGCTAAAGAGTCAATGTTCAGTGGTTTTTATGTCTTGGAAAATGCAGAAACTGTCAGAAAAATGTATGCAAAATGCCCTGAGAAATCTCACGATGCAGCTGCTGTAGATAGCACACAAACTCCTGATTGTAGGAGATACAGAAATGGTGCCTGTTTTTCCTTCTAATTGCACCTCATCAGTATAATCTCTTCCCTCTGCCCTTCTGAGCCGTTCACCAACAACAGTTTGTAACAGAAGTTGTCACTGCAAGTGGCAAACAAACAGGGCAGGAAAAGCAGAAGCATACACATATGAATGTCACAGTGCCAAGACACTCCAATTGCTGCTCACTAAATAACACACATTCAAAGTATACCAAATGTTTACTTAAACTAAAATTGTAAGTACAAAGGATCATGTAAATCACAGGGGCTGGGCCTAGGAACTTTGTCTCAACTAGCTAACACAGAATACTCAGTAATACTAAAATGTTTTAATACCTTAACCACTGTCTGTCAGTGCAGTGTAACACTTAAACTGCACCTAGGCAGATCCCCCTGACCTAGGCCTAGAGCTCTGCCTTCCACAAGGCTGTGATAACAAGCTTGAAAAAGACACTGACCCTCTGTGACAATAAAATTCAGGGTGCAAACATGGGGCAAAGGAGAAACAGCAGCTCATGTTATAATTTCTAATGGAACATTTTCCACTAATCAATTTGCAGATGCTGCAGTAGACAGGAATACAAAGTGATTTTTGGAAACAGTTAAAGAAGCCCATGGGGGTTTGTTCTGTGCTCAGCAAACACTCCAAGTCTCCAAAGCAGCAGGTTACATCCAGTTAACATCTGAGATCGTCCACTAAGCTTCCATACCCAGGGGAAAACAGTGACTAGCACGAGTGAGTGAATGATTGCTTCTGCAAATGAAGGTCATCCAGAATCTGAACACTCACATACTGTGAGCTCATTTTCTATTGTCAGGCTCCATGTTACCTCCCATAAATTAAATGTCACCAGAAAGAAGACCCATGCTTACTCAGTTTGCTAAGGATTTCCTTGAACTAAATAAAACTTTGCCTGCACTGGGGTAGATGTGTATTGGCATTATAGAAATACAGTGCAGAATGCCAGTGCTATGCTCCACTTCAGAAAGTTGTAATGACATGGTAACATGGCAAAAAACTACTTGATACTCCTAACTGAGTCACAAGAATAATTCTGTCACCAGAATTCCCTGCTATTAATGTTTCTGTAGTTCTTTTGCAGCAGAAGTCCTTTTGCTAATTTAACTTATCTTGAGGGTTACTATCAGTTTTCTTATCAAAAGATCTTTTTCTCAATAAAGAACTGGAATTTTGCTAAGACAGTTTTCCAATACCATATGGATATAGGGATGAACTATGTGTGATACTAAGTGCAAAATTTTACTACAGCATTTTTAATAATCTCCCAGGACTGGTCATCTATTATCGTGAGAGCACCATGGACAATAAATAATGCTAAAGCACAGGGTGCATATACCACTCTCTTAGAGTCAGGTGAAGGATGAAGTGAAGTTGTTTATGTCGCCAAGAAAGCCACTGCTCAAGGCAAACAAGAAATAAACCTTTAGACAGGCTAAGAGCTCTCCATGTTGTGAAAGCATGTTGGAAGCAAGAAGCTAGAAATATTTGTGACAAAATGATGTGTTTCTGAAAAATGTCTGCCACTGCTTTCAGCTGTGTGCTGGGCACTGCTTCATTCCAAAGGCTGTCAATGCAGGGGAATTTTACTGAGTCTGAGAGGGAGGGAATGTGCAAAAACCAGAACTGCTACTATCCAACTGGAGGAAAAGAGCAAGTCTGCAGAAGACTACAACATGTTCTGTAGAAGGCCTCAAGCACGATACTGTCTTTTTCTAAACAACTTTTTCCATTTTTTCCCCCAAGAAGTGCTTTCTTTTTCTTCTCCCTTTCTTATTATACTTTAAAGCTGTTTTCAAATCCATATCTTACTGTTTGGCTGACCTCTGCTGCCATCTCTTTATCTCGCTGCACAAATTCACTTTCATGCGTGAGCTCCAAGATGTCCAAAAAACCTAAACTGATGAATTCTTAAAAGCACACCCAGCCTGCCAGTCCTCAGAAATGCATTTTCAGCCCCATAACAGGATTACTGTAAGCTTTGGTTTCTTAACACTAATGTTCAATGGGCAAAGAAGCCACATCTGCCTCTGTGCACTTACATTTAAATCCAATGCTTTTCAGTGACACAAGCCAAACATTTGAAGAGGTGTAAAATACAAATAAATTTGTTCTATGGCTTAAAGATTAATGTTGTAATACTTGAAAATCAACATTAAAAGTAAGTTCTATTAAATTTTCAGAATGTGTTAGAAAGTCTCTAGATCTTTCTTCAGAAAAGTACATTAATCCTTTTCAAGAGTAAATGCTAAGCATTCATTTCCAATATTAAAAGCAGATGACCTGAATTCATTGTATGGTTAAAGCCACAAAATGTGTATTTTTTATTTTTATTCTAGTCTACTTCTATACATGCTGTTCTCAAGGAAGAACTGCACAGTACTGAAATAATTTGCAAAGTTTGGTAATGAATAAATTACTTCTAGATTTGAAAATATATACCATAGGAAAATCAAGCCAACCTAGTCAGACCCAAAATGGTACAGCAAATGAATATAAATAACCTCAACAGATAGATCAAGATATGACAGACTGGCATTTATATGTAAAAAATAATAAGTACAAGCACATACAGAAAGCATTAACGCTCAAAACTGAACTGAAGTCTGATAAGATTAGCTAAAATATGTGACTTGAAGATAGAGGAATAGCTGTGAATTTGTTTCTCATTTTCAGCTCAATGGGCTGTATTCTACCTAGGCTGCTGCATAGGATACAGCTTCTGTATTCTAAAGCCTTGGTGAAGTTACGTATTAAAATTGAACACACAGCCTCAGAACTTCAGCATGGGAAATATCTGAGTTTTATGTGTTTGAACAGAATGACAGCTGGATCTGCCCCAGGTGGTGCAAATTAGAGAAGAACTGGGAGAGGAAAAAAGGAAAATGTGTCTGGTGCTAGAAAAATCAAGAAATCAGAAAGTAACCAAGAGATGAACTGACTTCACCAATACCCTTATGTCATTATTTACTTCAGGCATGAGCATGTCATTATTTCATCCATACATACATTGGTGTGGAATCAGAATAATGTCTCAATTCTAAAATACTAGCACCAAAGGGTTTAAAATACAGAAAAGAAAACCTTAACTGGTTACTATATGCCATGTGACTATCCATGCAATGCAGTTGTATTTCTTATTTCAGCTATTTCTGCTTAACCTAACCAGTCTCTTGCTTATTCTCCTCCTCATTCTTTGTCTCCTCATCTCTTTTGTTCTGATTGACATTAAACTCTGGACTAAAGAACACTAAATTACTCTCTCATATATGCTGATGTAAAACAAAACCAGAAAGCTGATAAATAAATTTGTATATACATCAAAACACATGGGACAGAGGATGAGTAAAAATCCACTCTGAAACCAGAGCCATTTTTGAGGTGAACAGATTTTTATATTCATATTTAGAATTTTAACAAACTAATTTTTCTGTCATAGGAAAATTCTCTTTTATTCTGGCTAGTAGTTCCCACACTGATTCCTAAGGAGCTCTGGTAGCTCAGCCTTGATTTTCTCTTTTGACATGATGCTTGGTCAAGCAAGGTCAGTGTCCACTTCACAAATACTGATGTTAATCCTCAAAGTCTCTGGTTAATCTAAATCAAGAGTCCAGATAAATCTTATCTATCTTATTGTCTAGAAAATTAATTTTATGAAGAAACTAGCCTATGAAATTAGTCTAGAATTACCTGTCAGGGTAGACCCTCCAAACACAGTACAGCAAAATATTGGGTGAATTAAATGGCACACTGATTGCAGCTAAGAAGAAGAATTGTTAATGAATGGTTTGCTGTTAACATTTCTTTGGGTTCCCAATATCTTTGCCTTGCTATTTTAGTGTTATGCTTCATCCTGCCTGTCACATATTATCATTCCCATAAACTGTGAGGGAGCTTTTAATGTATTTCTATGCTCTTTGGAATTGTACTTCAGCTTTAAAGTCAGATTGCATTGCCCTTCCTCAACAGTTAGAACCATATCCCATTCCTGTATGAGAAGGGGACCCACTGAGTGATTTGGTAATTTGAAATTACCAGCAAACGTCTTAATTTTCTATGAAGAATATTTGAGGATAATAAGTTTCAGAGGTAAGGTATGTAACTGTCACAAGTGCATAAATCAACAGCAGGAGGAAAAGGGTTGGGTTCTGTTGTTTTGCTGGGATCAACTTGCACATAGCTCATGGGGCTAAAGGCTGTGCTGTCCATCTCCCATGTAAATCACATAGACATTCCCCTCTCTCATTAATGCAGGATCCTTATCAAGCAGTTATCTTTCAGCTGTTAATGGCAGGCAACAGCACTCTACACTGACCCACTGGCTGTAACTAATCCCTCTGGTGGGACAGAGAGAGGTCCAGCAGAGTAAGGAGTGTGTTTCTGTGTGGAAGAGAAGGTGATCTAGTGGAGTGGACAGAGCATTGTAAAGCTGCCTGGAGGTGGAGGTCTCCCTCATAGCACAGACCTCATGGATTGTCTCTTAACATGCTCCTAAATAACTGGAAGTTGTTCAGGAGTATGTAACTTCACCTTAAATTAGCATGTGATAATTGACCTAAAATAAAAGCTGATGTGATACTGCTCTCGAATGGTTTTCAGTGGGTTTGATTAACTTAGACATGAAAATGGAAAATTCTGAAGTGGGTGGGTGAGGTCACTTGACAAACAGAAATACCATAGCATTTAAACATTCTCTGTGTTTTCATGTTATTTTATCGTACAGTAAAGGCAGTTCCTCCCAAGATTCTCACTCCTGATTTTGAGACACTTCCTTCATTTCCCCTACTGTTTATGCTGCTCATTTTTCAAGTTGCATCAGATTTTAGGGCAAAATCCCTCAGCAACAGTAGCTGCTTCCTGTATTTGCCTGCTAAGTTTTACATTTATTTCGGGTGCCATAGATATAAATTAATAATGAACAACAGTGGAAGTCATGAGGAGTAACAGCAAAAACAATCAAGGCTTTCTAATGAATAGACATGGCCTCAGAGCAGGGACGTGTTTTGGAGCTATTACAGGGTCATATTATTGGTTTATGTTATTTTATATTATTTGTTTTTCCACCAAGGTTTTTTTAATAGGCTGAAAATAAAAGCCAACTTGGGAACTTCAAAATTTAAAAGGAAATGCATCTTGTCAAAAGGCTAAAACAACGATAGAAAAAGGACACACAGATAAATGGAGGAAAAAAGGGGAGAGAAACAATGCAAACAGGTCTTGTTTACAATTTTAAAATGTTTATGCATATATGCAGAAGGCAACTAATGAAAATCTTGAAAAAGACCATAGTGCTAAATGCCTCATGATAGAGAAGATCTGCTAGAGCAGAGGCTGCCACCTTCCTCTAACACTTGCAACTAAATACAACCATGGCATTGGCTTTTCAAGAAATTCTCTCTGCTCCCAGACACAAGATTCTAGATGCAAATGGTCACCTTGCAGCATTTAGTCCTTTGATTGCATTCAGCTCTGCAAACCCTGTAACACAAAGCAATGGGAACGCCTAAGGAATCTCAAAGTGATGCTGTGACTATTTCCATCCATAACACGGAGCGAAACAACCAAACTGCCAAGGGCAATAGGTTTCTTGAGAAGAGATTGCTAAAAACTGAGGACTTGATAAGGGTAAATGTGAAAGATTTATGTCTGTTTTTCCTCATGCTGACCCCTGCAATATGTCACCAGACTGCAAAACAACAGACTACTAGAAACACAACTAAAATATGCCCACTGGCCAAATGGGAAGAGTTATTTCACTTGGCTGCAGAGGTGTCCAACAGACATTGCAAGTGTTCTTAGCTAGAATTATTGGAGAAAAAGACAATCAGTAGTGGAGGTGCTGGCTGGGAAAGGTTACATCTCTGCCAGAGATGCTTGGAAGGATTTTGTGAAAAATACATTTGAAAGGAACGGAGGAAAACCCAAGAAATTATTCTTATTTGTGAATATTCAGCTGAGCACTACATATATTGCAGAGGGCATGAAAGGCAACCATCAAACCAGGCAGAGGGAAGCATTTCTTCATGGGTTCAAGGGGAGGCTTTATGAGGAGTAACCATGAAATTACAGCAAGTTTGATGCTGCTTTACTTCAGCCACAATTCCTACTAGCCCTCAGGAGCCAAGCAGCTCCCCTGAGGAATTCCCATTTCCCATCTATGTTTCACATCTTCCTATGACCTTCTCTCTCAGTCCCCGTCACTCTGTTTGACCCTTTTGCTGTGTATTTTCCCAGGGCTAGTAAGGTGTCTAAACAACATAAAGCAGACACTAACAAAATAAACTCTTCACTTTTACCTTCATTATTTTCAGAGAAACAGCTGTTCAAACCTTGTTGGAAACCAGTGCTGTTTTCACTGACCACACCAGCAATTCAAAGTCTGTATTCTTAAAACATCCCAAATGCACACTGCCTTCCATTTTACTGGTGCAGTTTAGCAAATTCTGCCCTGGTGCCTGCAAATGTCTACAGGTGACTAAAAGAGTGTGAGTGTACCTTGATTGAGCAAGCTCTGTATTAACAAAGGTTACAGATAAAAATTTGGAGACTTGCTCCAGGTTCACTCTGAATTAGCAGGATGCAGGGCTTGGACAGTTTCTAAGGGTATTTTTGGATTCAGCAGCTTTTCCATCCTGTGCAAAGAGCTTTATAAAGCTGTAAAGAGCTGACATTAGAAGACAACTGCTCCTTGCCTGTGTGCAGCCTGGGTGTGCTGCTGGTGTGCTGCTGAGTGCTGGCACAAATCACTGCATTTCATCAGTTCTTCAGGAATCTTACTTTCTGTTTTCTCCAAATCCATTCGAGGCAGAATGGTGGTTACTGAGCTTGAAAACAGCAGCGTAAACATGGAATGGTTTTCATATGGGTCTGGAATGTACACAGCAGAAACCCAGAAACATTGCAGTGGCTCTAGAACCACAACTCCTTAACCTGCCATCCCTTGTTTTTCAAAGTAAAACGCAGTGCTAGAATTGAGTTATCTACTAACTAATTTTGAATACTTCCTTTTCCACTTTTAATGGGATCAATTAACATTTTATAACTACTCATGAATTATTTAAGCATTGAAAAGTCTCTCATGAATGCTTAGCTAAATTAAACCCGAAATCCTTAAAAACCACGTAAATTTGGAATTGTTCTAGAGCCTCAAAGGTATTAGCAAAGGATTAATTAGGCTTTTTATTTTTAAAAAAACCCCAACAAAACAAACCCAACAAACAGAGTAACAATTTAGTTGATGTCGTCATAGGGTTTATGAATTGAATGACCCCAAAATACTCTGTATTTGTGACTATTTGGTTCACAGAGCTGATTCCATGAAAGCACAGGCTGTCTCCTGGTTTGATGCTGATACCACAATTGTTTTGTTGCTATTCCTTCTGAAAAGTCCCTAACTTGCAAATAATTTCTTTTGCTTGTTCTTGCTCTAATAATTTATCCTCTTCTTATTCCTTAGGACATTATAACTAATTCATCACTAGAGTATTTTTAAAATTCTTAAAAGCCACTTCTGAAACTTGATATTACTAGTGCAAGAAAATGTTAAATATCATTTTAGATGCATAAGTTGAAGACAGTAATTGGGACAATGCAAAAATACAGTAAGAAGCAAAAGAGTATATAGTCAATGCTTGCTCTAAAACATCTCTAATGGTTGTTTTATCAAGATCTGCATTCTTGGTAAAGGGACACAATACATGACAGAACTGGTTCTCTGGACAGAAAAGGAACTCGATGCATGTGGGAAGCAGCTGCTCTGGAGAAACTTGGTTATACTTCCATATTGATCATTTAGGATTTTACTGGAAAAAAAAATTGTTTGGATTCTCTTACCATCAATCTGTCTTTGATTTCAGACATCTTTCTAGAAGCCTTCAAATCAGAGTGGAATTTTATTAGCAATTGACAACATGTGTCTAAGTATTTTTTTCTCACCTCTAATAGCATATGGTAGTCAGATATTGTGTGGATAGCACTAACTAATGGATAGCACATTAGGCAAACCAGATCTTTGTATTATCCCCAGCTCTGCTGCTGATTCAATCTGTAACTTGGGGGTTTTGCCTTTAAAATGCAAATAAAAGCATTTTTTCCACCTGAGAAAACAAGCTGAAAGGAAGACACAGAAGAAAAGTCCAACTTTTTAGAATTGAACTTCTGTGCATCATTCCTTTGGCTTTTTATCCTCTTTCTCCTCCTTCTGTTAAACACACAATGGAAAGCAAAGGCTACTTCACTGAGATCCCCCAAAGGCTGTTAAAGATTTCAAACGGCATCCAGACCCTTTCAGAACCAAAAGTAAGTCCCCAAACACCCTAGATACACTCATTTCTCTTTCTGTGCACAAACATTTATATATAACTCATACATTTTGTCTCTTTGATGCAATTCCTTTTTTTCCTACAGAGCACTTTCAGAAATACTGATCTGTAAAAATCACTGCACTCTAAGACTCAAAAAAACTTGATCTCCTACGATTCCTGCTCACAGACTTCTCTACAGACTGAGCCCACCCACACAGTAGATACAGCTCCAGAGAATTTCAATATGTAAAATCATAGTTTTAAAGATTTGCTGCCATTTCTCAATTCCATATTTTAACATAATTATTGTTTTTTTCCCCTTGGGCTGATATTAATAGTCTTATGTGGATAAATTCTCTGTTGATGTCTGAGAGACCAGGCAGAAAAAATTTTCCTCCCTCTGAAAAGCATTTCCTACCTACTTCTGTAAGCCAAAAGGCTTATGTCATCATATTACCACTGTGTGTGCCTATTGGATGCCTTCTTATGATCCTCTTAGCTGTTTTCAAATAGCAATAATTCCAAAGGTAGTAACTTACTCATGATTTATTAAAACAGGTAGCCAGGTAGGGGAGAGAAAATGCTAGAATTCTCCTTTTAAAGGGTGAAACTAAAGAAAACTCCTTCCTAAGCACAAAAGGATCTGCACTGAACCAGACAAGAGGAGTACCTGATACAGTGAAAAGTTTAAACAGAAGCTTTAATTTTATTAGACATCAGAGAATGTGCTATAACAGACAAAGGTTAGGTCACAGAGGCATTGAAAAACAGGTTTCATTTCACAGAACAACTTGTTTTCAAAAAAGAATGTGAAAAATAAAAGAAGATTTTCCGTAAATGAGGCTGAAACACAGTGTGTGTTCTTCCCCAAGGAACTGTGTCATTCAATCAACCTGTGTGGTACAATACACTGAAGTCAATCAGAGCTTGCACCATTCTGGTGAGTCAAGCTTCAGCAAGAACTCAGCTTAGCATGGAAACAGGGCAGAAATTAGGGAACACAGCCAGAGACAATGTGAAAATGAAGAAGCCACCAGAAACTGATACCAATAAAGTTCTAACACTTTACAGACATCAAAAACAGTGCTAGGTCAACTGTCCTTGAAATTAAAAAGACATAAGAATATCAAATACCTCCAGGTCAACTCAAGATGCCTTTGTGTTTGCAACATTTCCATCCTATGTATTCAGTGAATAATTTCTAAGCACTTTCACATCCTTCAGTTACTGGGACTGGCTGCAAGTTTTCTACTGAGAGAGATTCAATTTTTAAGCAATGAGCAAAAAATCTCAACAAACTTTTGATAACTTTTTCAGTTTTAAATATGTCATTTTAGGGCAGTGGGCTGACTGGAAATTACAATCCTACAAAGAGGAAGAGCCTCAGTGCTGCTCTTTCCTTTTCAAAAACATCAGTGCTGAGCATCATGTCACTTTTAGCACCTCGGGCTAAAATTTTTTTTATTTTAACTGCCTTTTGAAATGTAACTCATCTTGAGAAAGAAAGGGTTTAGAAAAGAATATCAAAGCCTGAAAGGTCAGGGAGGAGCACATGGAGCATCTTTGAATATTTGCATTAGAAATGAAATGTTTCAAGGATTAGATGCACAATTCTTTTAATTGCTCGTTGTGCAAGAATAAGTAAACCAGGAAACTACCGGAATAACTGAACTACTTGACGGTACAGTATTCTGTAATGAGAGGTACAGTAGCAAACCATTGGAAATCTATGTTTCATATTAAAATAATTTAATTCATTCTCATACTGACAGTAACAAGGATTCCGATACGCCACTGGCCTTCCTGTGCCAAAGAGCACTGTTTGAATGGGTGGTTTTGGTCTTTGTGACCTTTTTCATCTATCTAAAAATTCATTCAAGTCCAGTTAATTTGAAGACAACAGAATTTGTGTAGTTTCCTTCTTACCACAACTTTTCCTTCAGAACAAGTGCTAAGTGTTGGGCTAATGCAGCTGTTAGAAGAGATATGGAACTGAGAGGAAAAAAATGATCATTTTTCACCTATTTTAATCTCTGTTTGTGAACAGGAAGCTCTTAAGGTGACTATATGAAGCAGAATCACATGTAGAAAGGAAGGAAAGAAGAAACTGAAAGCTCCATCCTCTTGTTTATAAGACTGAAGACAGTTTCTGCAGTCATCTGAGCACTCGGCTGAGCTTCATATTTACAAAATATGTTATTTAGGAATAGGCAGAAAAATTTCAAGTATCTAGATTGAGAGAGAAATTGCTCTTTTATAATACTGAAGCTGACAGTATATTCCAGTATATATTATCCTGAAATTTCAAACATACAACTGACTGTTTTTCTTAGTTTTTATCAGGTTAATAATTTGACTTCAAAAAGGTTACTTGAGAAAGAAGCAAGGTGGGGTTATCCACTTGACAGATTTACTAGTGTTGACATTATACTTTTCTAAATACACAGATTTACTAGTGTTGACATTATACTTTTAGATAACAGGTTTTATTTTTCAATTTATGCTTTAAAGTGATAGATAAGCAATAATGCTGGAAACATATCTAAATACACGTTGTAAATAAAATAGTAGCATTTGTCTGTGATCTTTTTTAAGAACAAACCTGAAATATTTTCCAGGATGTTTGTGACATGGGAATAGGACCTCTTTTAAGAATGTTGGCTTTTCAGATGGATTAAGGTAACACAACAAAGTTCAGTATATCTAAGATTTTACAAGGATTCTCTGAGTCAAATCATAACCTTAAGTTCCAACAGCTTCTTAAAATGTGTGAATGCTATCCATCAAAACCACTCTGCATATCTGGGAATTGCTGATACATAGTCAAATTGGGCTGACAACAAAATCTAAGTTCTGTGGAGCTTTACCTTTGGAGTGCCTGGAGAAGCCTCCTGGCCCTGCACTGCATGGGGAGTGAACACACTAGGTGGGACATGGGCCAAAGGAAATAGCTGAACAAACCCAAGGTTGAAACACAGATGCTCTGCTGCTCATGAGGAGGAGCCTCGAATCAAGGGAGCTGGAAACAGCTTGTCAGGTGCAATGACAGGAGAATAACTCTACAGAGTAGAAAAAAGAGAAAGGACCTACTTTAGAAAGAAAAAAGGTGTTTCGCCATCCAGAAGTATTGCAGCAAGGGGCAGAAAAGACTGATTTATACATATACCCTTCAAGAAAGGTGTTGTTTATCCAGATCCCAACCATGCCTGTAGGGAAGTTGGATCCGGTGCATATGCAGAAACCTCTGTTTTAGCACAAAT
>NW_008690647.1:157028-168145 GCF_000695815.1 Acanthisitta chloris | reverse complement strand
TCTTTCCCTTCCTCTCCACAGACGATAATTAAAATGACAGAAATGTGAGGAAATGTTTGTGTGCTAAGAAGCTTGAGCCGATTTAATAAAAACCTCACAAGGCTGACATAAGCAATAAATCTGTTGTTAGAACAGCACAAACAACAGAACAGGTAGTTCAACGACTGTACTAAACTATGAGGTCTCTTTGGGAAGTGTATAAAAAAAGAAACACTTGGACTGACTTCTGATAATGGAATAGAATATGGGAAAGGGAAATGTTTTGATGTCTATGAAGAGAGTAGGCTTGTAGCTGCTATGAAAAAAAGGAACTTTTAATTGCATCTAAGTAACAGCTGAATCTAAGTCTCTAAAACATTGATCAGCAGTGAAATATGGTAGTGATGCATTCATCAAGACAGTTGTCTTCATTGAAACCTTCATTGAAGCACTGAAGATGGTGCAGTATTTTACTGCCAAACCTGAACAAGGAGTAGCTTCAATACTTGTGAACAAGCCTGGATTTTCATCATCTGTTTTGCCCCTGTCACTTGTACAGTCTTTTCTGCTTGTCTTTGCTAATATTTATAACCCTACACAGTTCCCCATTCCTGCAGCTTTTTGACTGTTCTGGCCAAATTTCTTCAAATTCTCTTTGCCACAGGAAGATTCCTGTTTAATGACTGTGAGTTGCTTTGCTCAGTGACTGCAGGAGGGCCATACTCCCCAGTGAGCAGCACAGGCTTTGAAAAAGGAGCTACAGAATGTAAACAGGGAGAGAGTGAGAATGTAAAATTTGGAATTGCTGCACACTGTTTTTTCAACTGAAAAGCAAAAAAATCTGCATGTGAAAGATCCCTTGAGAGTTTGCATGTTGGGTTGTTTTTTCTTTAAAATCATTCTCATTCACCATGTTTTTATGTGGGCTGCACTGCACTCTATGTAATTAAGCTTATTATCTTTGTTTTAACATTGTAAGATTATACTGTGCTCTAGAAGATGCAGCAAGAAAAGACTTTCCTAATATGTTCCATCTCTTACCTAAGAAGGATCTTGCCAGGTATTTATTGATTCTTGCTTCAGTTTTATGCTCACTAATCTTGTCCTGCTACCTTTACTGAAAACAGCTTATGTCCTTTTCCATATTCCTGTCCCAGAATATTAGAATATGTGTGTGCATCACTTAAATTTGTAAATGGTTTATGTGCTTATGCCTGAAGACATTCTAGGATGTTGCTCAGATATGCAATTTGAAAGCAATTCACCAGCAATGCTAACAGCACACACAGAGGTATATATTTCAGTGGGAATGCAGGGAAGCAAAGAGAGATACGTACACATATTGGAGACAAAATCAAGAAATTAAACATCATCTCAAACCCAAACCAAACAGTATTTAGCAGATTCATAAATAATGCTTTAAAAATTGTAGCCTGTCTCAATTATAATTATTCATCTTTCATTCCTTTACACAACAGCAACCACAAATAAGCAAATAAATGAGTGATATGACCTTCAAGAGGATGGCAAGTTCTCAGGTGTCAGATTATCTAGCAAATATCACACCTTTCCTGCACACCAAGGTCTAACATTGCTTCTATTAGCACAAATACTAATATGCCCAGAACAACTTACTGTCTGTAGTAAAAGATGCTAACAATTTTGCTTATATTAATACTAATAAACTGGACCAAATCTGGACTTTGCTAACTTTGCTTGTTAACTCATAGCAAAGTGCACTGGATTGGTTAAGTGGTAATAAACTTCCAAGGTTCACATTTAAACTTTGGCCCATCAGAGGTTCACAGCCTACAGTCCAAAAATCATTGGATCACTTACCTGAATGACATTTTCTCTCAGAAAAGTGTTCTCACTCATGCATGATTTCTGCAGTTGGGTGGTGCTGGAGATTTAAGCTTCACTGCAATTGGGATTAAATATCTCCAAGGAGGTCCCATCAAGATCTGAAGAAGGCTTTTCTTAATTGGAAATGCAGGGCACAGGTTGATGGATAAAACCACACACCATGTGCCTCGATGTGCCAGTTGCCAGGTACCTTAAAAGCTATTTTCATAACTGTCTTGGCCAGCTGGTAATACTGTTTCCTGGGAAGTAATCTCTGAACAGACACAGGTATGCTTGAAAGGGAATATTGCCAAAACATTTGCTATTCCCATTACTCAAACAGTCTTTTTTCCCAAGTACATTATCTTTCATTAGCAAAATCATCCCCTTTGCATTCACATGGTCAGTGCATCTGTCTCACTCTATTTCTGCTTCACTGAGGAAAAAAACCATTTTGATGCCTTGCCAAATAAAGGGAAAAAAGATAAAAAAGTAGGGAAAATATTAATTAAACCAAGAAAATTAATCCCTGTTGGCACTAAAAGTACAAAGATACTAATTTTTATGAGAGTTCTCTGTGTTCTCTGACATAGGGTATGAGGTTTGCAAAGGACAGAATGGCTTTTTTTCCTCAAAATGAACATTATTTGTGCAACTTTTAGGGTTTTTTTTATAGACTGAGAGTCCACAAAGCACAGACACAACATGAGGGTGTAATCAGCTGCAATACTGAATCTTACAAAGTGTAGGCTTTTAATTTACACTGAATGTCACTTTGTTCAATGGATCCTCCTGCAGACCAGATTCAGTATGTGCAAACACACACCAGCACTGAGGCTTTAGATCATGACAGCAAAGCAGAACTGAACTCAAATCCTGCCTCTTGCAGATCTCCTAAATACTGTGAGAAAAAGTAAACAAACCACTCAATTGCAAATGCAGTAGCTCCTTTTTATAGAGTGAGATTAGAACCTCTTCACAGCAGGGTCTTCTTGCAAGTCCATATTTGTATGATATTTAATGCACTGCCTGCCCTGACTCAGGCAAACCCTCTGGGATGTAATGTATGCATTGCTTGGAAAGTATTATTGTGGCACCACAGATGAGAAAATTAGGAAAATATATTGATTGCAGTTGTCATGTCTTCCCTAAACTATTTGAATGTGCTCAGCAGCATTCCCAAGGTGTATGCCAAGTGAAATATATTGAAGCACATTACGAAATCCACATGATGGTGCTCGAACAGATTCATTGGCAATTAACTTAGAGCTGCACTTCTTTTTCATGGAATCTACAGCATTAGCTTCAGAAACCAGTGAATACCTTGCAAATCAGATTGAAGGACATTATGGGGTCACATTTTAATGTCTGTATCTAATCTTCAGGGGGAAATGTTTCCTTCTTCACATTTTGCATCACCCCAGCATTTGTGCTGAAGTGTCCTTTGCTTTCACGTGAGATGAATTGCATTGCTGTGAGAGCTTCTTGCACTGAGCTGTTATTTCAGCAGACTACAACACACGAATGGCAGCAGGAAACCAGCAGTGCCTATCTGTCTGTAGCTCAGCAAAGTGTGGCTGAGATTTCGTTTGCTATCACCGAAAGAACTTGTAGCCTAAAGATGACAGCTATCCCTGGCAGGTTGCAGCAGTCCAATCTCTTCAAATATGGGTGGCTGAGGCTGACCCAGGAAAGGCCAAAAGGAGTGACAAACGGTCAGTGCTGGGTGCCCTCGAAAGGACATGGGTTTACCCATTAAACCATTCCAAATATAGAATTTGAGGGTGAATCTTTTCACTTTACAAGTTCTTGAAAGTGAAACCAACCCACAGCTTTTTAAATCTGTTTGACCTTTTTCTAGCATCTCTGTAACCAATTTATTAAGTTTTCCCTTATTTTTCACATGAGGGAAACACACTAATCTTCCAATGACCTCTTTTCCTCCAGGAAAAGACTCCACTTACTCATTAATTTGATAAAGAAATGAATTTCCTGTGCCAAGAAATTAGTCTTGCAAACATGCCATAGATATTTCTGTGCATTCACAAGGCTGCAAAACCAACCAGCTAGAGAAAAATCATTTTGCATCATCAAATATTGATTAAGCTAATGAAAATTTTGACAAACAGCCATATGATGGCCTGAGATTAACTGCCTTGTGTGTTTTTACCAGATATTTTTTCTTTGTAATTAAAAGTGAGTTTATATGTCACAGAAAATTATGTGAAGAAATGAAGTGGAATTAAATTAATTTCATATTACAGTGGAAAATGCAAATGACACTCTTTTAATATAAATTATAGTCTGTTTCCAGGACCACCTTTGGTACTTCAGAAGCAAAATTAAGTTAAAATTTTACATGGAATTCTAATAGATCAGTTATTAGTAGTATTTATTAAGACAGTAGCTGTAGTGCTAGACAAAAACTGAGACTCTTCTGTGCTTCAGAGAGTCTTCTTTATATGCTATATATTTGCTCAGATCAAAAGGATTTTAGAAACCTTGAAAACAAGAGGGCACAAAACTCCACTGACAGTGTTAATAAGAACAGTACTGTGATAACGAGAAGGGTGCTTAAACTGAAGTTCTTTTTCCCCTGTTCTCAAAAGTTACTACTCATGCAAGAAAGTCCAAGGAGTTATAAACTGCTCAAAAAGATAAAGTCACAGTATAAAATTCCAGCAATGAAACAGACAAGGTCCTGCCAGTTACCAGGCAATTATCTACTGGGTCCATTTGCAAATTAAGGGGCTAAGAACTAAGGGAAAGTGGAAAAATGCAGTTTTGAGTGATGTAGTTTCAGACACATTCCCATGGGAAGTCATGGCCTCCTAAAACATTTTCTATACTTGTTTTGCAACATATGGTTTGTGAGCATTCAGAAGAAAACGGTATGACCTGTAAATAAATGCCATTTTAAAGAAGGACCATGTGTGCAATTAGGAGATTCCCAAAAGAGCTAAGTGGGGTCTAAAAGCTACTTCAGTGCCTTTGGGCTAGAAACCTTGGCACAGATTGAACCAGAAAAAGATAATCTTGATTAACAGTGGCTTGGAGGCAGAGAGAGAAAGCAAGCACTGGTGATGCTCAGCAGCACTGCTGCAAGGCCTCCTGGCCAAAGCCCAACAAGAAAGCAAGCTACACTCAGTTTTTAGGTGTGATGAGTATTTCTCCCTAAAACACCCTTTTGGGATTATGTATAAAGACTTCAATTCTTGCTGCCTTCAGTAAGGCTTGGGAAATGCCATTGGCAGGATATTTTGGGGACTGCGTGACCTATAAAAGGCTCTGTCACAACTACTGGAGTTCAGGAAACTTCTGGTACCTGTGCAGCAGCCCCCACTGTTCCCTCCTTCAGAACTCAATATCATTACTTGGACTCCTGGCTGACTAAAGAGAAGGGAGGAGAAAGAAAAATTACAGTAATTTTCAATAGAAATAAAATGATAGCATCTAAAGAGCAATAAATCACTTGATAACTCATTCTTATCCAATATAAAACTAATTTATTCATTGATGTATTTTTTTGTTACAAGTCAATAAATAGTCCAAATATTGTTACTGGTTTCCATTCAATGAAGGTTCTCACTTCTTTGCTGCAAGATTCATATAACTCCCAGGAGTGCTTACCCACCTGGTCAGGCACTGCAGTAAGTTGCCCAGGGAGGTGGTGGAGTCACCAGCCCTGGAAGTGTCTAAGAGGTGCCTGGATCTGGCACTGAGGATATAGTTTAGGGTTAGGGGTTACAGCAGTGACAGGTTAATGGTTTCACTCAATGATCTTAGAGGTCTCCTCCAACCTTGATGATTCTAAGATTCTAGGACTAACACTTTTTTTCATCTTATTCCCAAAGGGACAGAAAAAAGTCTGGATTCAACCTAGAGCTGAGTTTCACTGTTTTATATGATATCTCCATCTCCTCCCATGGATGGCTCCTCAAAGAAAGTATCAACCTCAGCCTCCATCAGCCTGGGCCCTGTGGTGCTGTTGGCTGTGCTTTGTCTCCCCTCCTCTCCTGTAACTCATCTACCAGAGTGAATTTACAGGCCATGTGAGCAGCTTGGCAAACTATTTATCCTGAGACTGGTTTCAGCATACCTGAAGGATAACCTGTAACTAACATCTTTCCAGCTGAAAGAACTTTTCAGTCTCCATTTCTATTCATTCTTGTTACCCTGCGCAGTAAATCTGCCATATGACTAGCAATGACCCTTAGAGCAGATAATTTCTGTGATGGCCATTTGCCCACTGAGACTAGATTAATGCACTTGTTTACAAAGTGCATCAGAGGTATCAGACTTCTGGAAAATCTCAGTCAACGCTGACTAGGGCTGGCAGTGAATCAGTGACCAGACATGACAGCACCATATTCACTGCAATGAATGAATTTTTGAGTATTATTATATCCCTCTTTTTGAATGTCTCCACGTATCTCAGTGAATACTTATATCCAGAAAAATGACATTCAAGCTTTCAAAAAGGCTTATTTTACTCTGAAACAGGCTTTGTGAACACGTCACTGGAGATACACGTTTCTTCTGGTTCCCTGATTCAGTTATCAAATTTACCCAAGTGAGAGCTGAAATAAATGCTTTTGCCTTTTCCTCTAAATGCCACTCAGGAGATGACAGATTGTACTCACAATCTGAATTATTTGTGAGCGCGATTTTGTAAAGATCCTATTGTATGGGCAGCTATAGGCCTGACTTTGAAAAGAATCTTTTTTGAAAGAATCAGAGTAGCATTTCAGCATGTGTCTAATTTGAAAGCTATCCTCCTCTCTCCTTAATTCAGTCAGGTTGAAGCAAGTTAGCTCTTGCTGAAATTCCTTCTTGGTCTCTTTAAAGAAATAGTTCCAAATGTAAAACCAACTTACTGTTCTTCTAGAGTATGTTGAAATCTTACTTTTTATTACCACTTCATTACCAAATGAAGCAAATCTTGTCATGGTGTTGTATCAGAAGTACTAGGGGCCCTCCTCAACTTTACCTAAAGGCAAGAAAAAATCACTATATCGACTTCCACATTAATTAAATTTAAAACAAGATCTCAACATTCTCAATGAATATTCCAAAGTGGTTTTCTGCATTTCCTCAACAACGTGGCATTATGCTTGTATAATCCAGACAGAAAGTGTGCTCCTGATGAATTCTAGATGCACAGTTTTGAATATTTTCTACAGCACTTCATTATGAGCATTATCTAAGCAAAGAACCATCATTTGTATTTCATCTTGCAGCTTCAGTGCATAAAGCCATTCCCCTAACACCATCTCATACACCGACACAGCACTCCCTAAAAGCTCATCTCCTACCTTCTTGCAGCTGCTGCCCTTATCACTGAGTCACTGACAAATTGCATCATGGTAAATCGAGTTTTACCATTTTTAATTTAATTCTGGAGCAATTTCTTTGGAAACAAACACTTCTCACATCTTGCTAAACTATGGCTTCAGCAGAGCAGAACTCCTATACTGAAGCACAAACTGACTGCACCGGAGAGCACTGGACTTGCTCAGGATACCACATTTAAAGCACATAGTATAATGTGATTTTTATTCTAGCAAAATTTCACAGTCCACATTATAATAATTGCCAATTTTATGCAAAGTAAACCATTAGCCACATACAGATTAAAGTCATCTTAAACCTTCCACAGGAAAAGAGATTTATTTTGGTATACAGGTGGTGATAGTATTTTTTCTAAACTGGACTATTGCTACAGTCTTGTCTGTGCTGCACAGCTTTCCTTCTCATTTGCTCTACGACTATCTCCAGGTGAAGAACAAATGTGACAGCTCTATGTGCTTCAATTACTGCCTTTTTGAGGGTAGCAGATAAGATATATTAGGCCCATGACATTACTACAAGTAGATGGGAAAAAAGAAAATAAATTCTCTTTCATTATGGTACATTAGGAATACATACATACTTTAGTCAGGTGCAAAATAGCAAGAAACATGCATTGTTCTGAGCTGAAACCTGTTCTTTGGGGAAATGTGATAAAACTGCTCAATGAATGCCTTAATTTTCCTTTGGGAATTACAAAGTCTTAACCCTTAAGCAGACCCACCCCTTCTTTTCAGTTCATTAAAATAGTTTAATAAGGAAGATTTATTTTGAAAATAGCTACAGTTGAGTGGCTCCTAGCACAGAAAAAAAGTGTCAGTGGACACCCTGAGTCAAACAGAAATGCAGGAAGATGGGTCTATGTGGGGAAGGCATTCATCTGCTTGGATGCCACTTAAAAAATCACCTCCCTGTGCCTCAGATGAGCTACCAAGGTTTACAAAGACAAAGGTTTATAGAGTATGCATAACAGATAGGATTGTCCTGGAAACTAACATCCTAATTTGCAAAATTTGGGATTACTGCAGACTAACTTCTAACACTGGAGGAGAGGAGGGTGGGGAGAAACATGTATGTACAAAAAGGAGACTGCTACCCACAGTTAGGAGCCCTCCTGAACTTGGACTACCAGTGCTCAAGCCATCCCCCTTTCCCCCTCCCCCATCATATTCCAAGTAACTTAATCTGCTCATGACCAAATTTCTCTAGATATCCTTTCCCATGCAGACATGCATCACAGAAGCTTTTCTCAGAACTAAAATTTCACTTCTGAGGGAAAGAAATTCCACTGGAAAAAAAAAATCTGCAAAAAATTTTCAGCAGCTACAGTTGAACATTGGATTTGATCTAAAGTTAAGGCCATGAGGCTTTGAGAGGAAGCTGAGTTAAAAAATATCATGATTTAAAAACACAATCACAAGATGGTTGAGGCTGGCACGACCTCTGGAGATGCCCTACATCACCTGCTTAAGCAGGAACAGCACAGCACCAGGGTGGTGATCAGCAGGGTTTCAGAGTCTCCACTAATTGAGAAGCTGCAAGCAACCTCCCCAGACCAACCCATTTCAAAACTGCTCAGTGCCCCCACTGTCCTCAGTTACATAATGGATAAGGGAAAATTATAGAAAAAAAGAGAACATTATAGCATGAAGAAGATGAACCAAACAATGTAATTAGCCAAGGGAGTAAAGGTAGTATGGAAATGATAGAGGGAGAGTACTCGCACCATCAAGTTGTTTTGACAAAGTGCCTTTTCTCTCCCCAGGGACATTTTATATATTTATGTACTCAGGGAGCAGTCTGCCTGAGACTTGAAGAAAACAGGTTTTCCTACACTGGGAAGGAAATCGGACACTTTTCGCACTGAATGCAATTATGCAGCAATGAAATAAACATGACAATTTTTCAAGAAAGTGACATAATATAAAATGTGTATTGTGTTCCTTGGCCTATGTCCCAACACACAATCCCCACACAAGTCCAATCATCCCCATTATGTCAGTACTGTGAAAGCAGAGCTAAGGTAGGCACAGGTGACCCTGCTTTATTTCTGATACTGTCTCCTAGCTCCTAAATCACTGTCACAGTCTGCTAAAGAAAATTATATATTTGACATTACTGAGTTGCATGACAGGTCACTACAGAATTTATTCCCCACACATTCAGTATTTGCCGGTGGAGACACCTTTGCTTCTCTTTGCCAAGTCCATTAATGTGAAGGGTTAGTGTCCTGACACAAGGCAATGATACTACATGGCTTTAAACATTAAATTAAATGTTACAGTACATTACATCAGCTGAAATGACACGTCCTGCTTCTGTCTTAAAAAGTGACTTATTTTGTAAAGTGTGGCTCTGCTGAGAAGTTACTTTATAAAACTGGTATCAGTTTCTACATGACATTGTGATGACTGACTTGCATCATATTTCTCAAGTTACAGACAATTTCTTTTCCCTCAACTTCCACCTTCATTTTAACTGACAGTCAAGTGTTTTTTTTCCTGAAAGCTGAGACTCAGGCAGGGATCTGCCAAGACCTCACCCTGCTGCCAACACCTCCTGCCACAGCTCACCTGTAGCTGGGCAAGCCCTTACTGCAGTTCCACAACTGCAGCTCGGAATAACGTGGGGCTGAACAGGAGGGATTTAACAGGAATTTAGAAACAAATTTGTAAACACAATAACCTGGTGAGGCTGTATCTCGAATCTTCCCTTGTCATCCACCAAATGCCCTAATAACCCTTACTACATGATTCAGGAAAGGCTTCTTCTCTAACTCTCAGCTCCACAGGTTATTCCTCCTCTTTGGTCAATGAGGAAACTGGGGGGATTTGAGAAAGTTGCTTTCTAGAAACAAAGATGTTTTCACATTCTGCTACCTAGTGCCCACTGCTCTTGGTAATGTCCAAGCCAGAAACAGCATCAATCTGCAACTTGTGTGCATTCAGACGTTTTGAATGTGCACGTGGAAATGCTTTATTAAATGTTGCTAATTAGAATATTTCTACAGATTAAGGTCATACACCACTTCAGCTAGTGAGTGTATCAGTATACCAACAGCAGGATTACATTCAGATCCTGATGTGATCACACAGATGAATTGGATCAGTACTTCCAGCAGTAAAATGATAGCTCTGCCAGTTTTCTCTCTGCCATGACTCAGAAATGGGATCACAACCTAACAAGGCAATCCTCTTAAAAGATACAGGTTAGCATTTGCATGCCATTTTAAAATTGGAATTGTTTTTATTAATGATGTCTTTCTCAGATCTCACTGTGATCACTGTAAATCAACACAGCTTGGCTGAATTCAGAGGGTTAAATCAACATCAAACCAACATAGCAGTTAGCCAAAAAGCCCTTGCAACCACCACAGCTCCACGGCAGCTTTGACAGCATAACCATAAATATGTCTCCATATTAATACTCTAAATAAATATTTGACCTTGTCAAGTCCCATAACTAAATGAAGTCTGGGCCACACATTAATTGATATATACAACTTGATTTTCCACACAAGCTTTTGCATTTCTTTTGCACAGAGGAGGCGAGACTGTAATTGATTAAACAATAATCTAACAGCAGAACAAGGCTTGACAGGACGGACAGAATTTAGAGCATCCAATGGACTGTAGATGGATTTTTAAGCTTACTGAAAACCATGAGCTGAATGTCAAATTAACACACCATTAATTTAATTTCTGACCTGGAAAAATCAGAGAGAGAATGAGAGCACCAGTAAATTAATATTTTCTTTGTTGTTGGTGGTAGAGTTTTATATTTTTGTGAGGGTTAATAAGGTTGCTAATTTAATAGTTTCAGTTTCTCTACAGTTGGGTTTTTATATAGTTGGTGTTTTAATGGTTCCATTTAGATACAGTTGGTTTTGTATATTTTTTAAAATACTGGTTTACACAGTTGAGTCTTTATACATTGGAATTTTT
>NW_008690647.1:150412-157003 GCF_000695815.1 Acanthisitta chloris | reverse complement strand
CAGTTGGAATTTTATACTCTGGCTTTTATACTTTCTATAAAGTTAGTTTTTATAGGGTTGGTTCTTTATATGGTTGGTTCTTATATGATGAGGTCGAATGTTGTTGAATGTTGTTACATTTTTATACTTTTTATGTGATTTATTTTAAAACTCTTGATTGTTACACAAGTATTATTTTCTACACTTTTAACAGTTGGCTTTAAATATGGCAAATTTTCCAAAAATTTCTCTTTTTAACAGCAGCTGTCCTTGCAGAATGGTTGGTTTTAATAGGGTTGGGGTCTTAAACATTTTGTTTACTATACCATGGCTCTTGGTTGTTTATTGCAGTTGATTGCTTTCATACACTTGGTACTTTATTTGGTTAGATTTTTATGCTGTCAGTTCAAAATATAATTGGGGTTTAGCATCCAGTTGTATTTCTGCCATTGGTGTTCTCACTTCTGGGTTTTATGCAACTGGGTTTTTAGTTGGGCTTCTTTATACAGTTGGTTTATTACACTTGGGTTGTTTAATACAGTTGGTTTTTTATGCCTTCATTTTGTAATACAGTTTTTCTACTGTTAGTTTTTCATACAGCTGCTTTTAGTATGGATAGGCTCTGGTACTGTTAAGTTTTTACATTTTTGGGGAAAAGACAATTGTTTTTCACATGGTTATTTTCAATATAGTTGGTTGTCTACCCAGCTGGTTTTTGCACATTTGGTTTTAAGAAGGTTGGTTTTATAAGGCTGGTTTGAATACAGATTGGGTTTGGTATAGCTGGGGGTTTATGTGGTTGGTTTATTATACTTTAGTATAATATGGTTGGGATTTTATGCCTTAGTTTTGTAGTGCGGTTAGTTTTTATACTGTTGGCTTTAGATTACTTTTTTCTCCATTTTTTTCTTTCTCAATTTTTTAAAAATTTTACACTATTGACTTTTGTACAGTTTTAAAAATATGTTTGACTTTTACATGGTTCTAAACCAGTTATTTTTATGTGTTTGTACAGATTGTTTTTTATAATGTTTTGATACTTTTGCTATTTGGTATGGTTAGTTTTTTTATATGGCTGGGGATTTATGCCTTGGTGTTGTAACAGTTCCTTTTTATACTGTTGGATTTTCATACCATTTGCTTTTATAGGTTTGGGGTTATATATGATTGGGCTTTGTAGAATGGACGTTTTACCTGGTTGTCTTTTATATAATTTCTGTTTTAAACTCTGGGTTGCTTTGCAGTTGGGGGTTTTATGGTTATTTTTTAATACAGATGATTTTCAGTGCTTTGGGTTTTTTTATGTGGGTCTTTTAGAGCAGTTAATTTTGATATGGTTGGTTGCTTATACAGTAGGATTTTTAATTCCTCATTTTATTTTTGCTTTTTCTACAATGGGTTTTCAAAATGGGGGGGTTATATATATTTATATATATGCTCTTTAGCTGTTTAATATGACTGGACTTTATACAGATCATTTCTAATGAGGTTGGAGCTTTAGATGGTTGAGTTTAATATGGTTAAATTTTTCCTTTTATTAAAGGTTGGATTGGCTTAGTCCATTGGAGCTTTCTGCTGTGCTTTTAAATATGGTTGATTTTTTTAAACAAGGTTGGGTTTTCAGACATTTATTACAGTTTTTGTTGTTTTGATACAGGTTGAGTTTTTTAACTTTTTGATACATACAGGTAGGGTCTTTTTTGGTACTCTGGTGTTTTAATATAGGTGGGTTTTATCACTTTAGTCTTAATATATTTGATGCTTTCATAACATTTGTTTAATATAGTTGAAGCTTCAGTTAGAGTGACAACAGGTGAAAGAGTTAATTTCTATACAGTGTGCATTTGGATAGCAAACACATAAGTTCCTCTGAAACCTTTCTCTCATTATTTAAAAAGACAGAAATGAATTAATTAGGTAACATAAGAGCTATGTTTATCTGCTGTAATACAGTCATTTCCATAATGTAGGCCTTTCATATATTAAACAAATGTGTACCCAGAGACAGAGACACATCCACAGAAACAGATATATTACACGGACTGTGCTAATGCTGAGAATGCAGAAATATCAGTAGTATTCAAATGACATGATTAAATCCTTTCAGTCAGTGGTGAGACACCAGCCCTGTGTGAGTCTGGTCCAGTGGGCTCCTGTTTTCCTTCCTTCTGGCTTTGGAGAGAGACTGAAGGGTCTCCTGGTACATAACTAACCCACTCATGCCCAGAAACATGCAGCCTCCTCCAGTCTGGAAAGTACATTCCCACCTAGTATGGATGAGTATTCTACAGCCAAACTCAGGCAGCTCAAACCTAGTCAGTATTTCAGTCTTCAAGTCTTAAAGACAAACTTAATGAGATTACTCTGACCTTTCCATTTCATCTTTTCTCCTTCTTCTTCAAGCTCACATGCATACTTAAATTTTCTTGTCAAAATCACAGAGTACCTTCTCACTAAAAGTTGAGATAATATAGAGATCAATTCGTTTGGAATCAAAGAGCAACATTACATTTGCAGTAGAGCTTATTAAATAATTTAAGTGGGGAAAAAATCTTGCATTCTGCTCATGGGAAGTGAGAAGAGCAATGATTTTTAAAATGTAGATTTTTGATTACTGAATTAAATGATGTAGAACAGAAAACTGCCACACTTAAAGGACAGGAAATTTTGTTTTAAAATACAATCCTCATTTTAAATTGTTATTAGCACATTTGAGACCCACTGAAAGCTGTTGCTAAACGCCTAATTAATGAGCCATATATATTTGAACATCTGTATTTCACTCTTCATTTATTTTCTTGCTCATCCACTTAGAGAAAAAACACTTGAAAATATTTAAATGACTATCCAGTCAGTAGATAAAATACCAGTTGTCTGGTAAAGGATCACTTACTATATGTATGTTTTGCAGCTGAATGACCTTCTGACAACACCTACTTTCTGTCTTCTACACCATCAGCTCATAAATACATTATGGTTGAGATTCTAAGGTATGTCAAATCCAATTCAGCTGCCTCAGTGTGAGACACCATTGGCTTTGTTCAAATGCTACACCAGGAGATGCTCTGGATACACTGATAAACTGAATATTGGTCATACCTGGTTACTGCAAACTATACATTGGATGAAACAACCTATCATTCATTGCTATTAAACTGGAGATAACAAGATGTACTCTTTCTTCTCTTACCATTCTAGACCACAGACTCTTTAAGAAAGTGAGACAAGTTTTAACTATAATGCATATAATGGGGTTTGGGTTGGTTTTTTGGGTTGGTTTTTTTTCCTGTTTTCTCCACTGAGTGCAGTTACTGCACCTATTTCACACTTACTGAGCATATACAAGAGTTTAGTCTTGGCGGACACAGATCCTGGCACTGGCAACTCAGCAGTCACGTTGCAATCCTCAGCAGGAGCCTCTCACTGAGCTGCCTTATTGGCACTTAAAATGCAGTAAACAAGGGATAAACGTTTGGCAAATATCTCCCAGAAGTATCAGAAATGTTTACAGATAACAAAATAAAATTAGCCATCACGAAAGTATCAAACGAGAGGAGAACAAAGTGGTTTTACTGATATTAACCAGAACTTTAATACTCATAGAGCCAAACCGAAAAGGTATTGAGAGAAGAAATATAACAAGCAAATTGAGTCACTTTTTACAAGCATGTAATCCTGAACTCTCTTTAACTGTGTGTATGACAGTCTGATTATCATAAACCAGTGCTGTACCTGAATGTACCGAAGGACCATTGAAACAAACATCAAAACATGCTATTTCAGTCTGACTCAGTTAAATTTCCATACTTACTAAACTCAGTAGGCACATGCATATTTTACAGGTTTCAATGAAAGCCTGACATCTCTCATTTAATTTCTTCTAAGCCTACAGTAATGAAATGAGTCTACTGCCAGAATTTTTCAGTCACTGAGTGACTGAATTGTAATACCATAAAAGTTTGGAAAATAACCACCGAGAGAATTTACTCAGTTATCTAATAGCTAACGGGAAATGAACACACTAATCAAACAGCTTCCTGCAAGGAACCATCAGAGGGAGATTATTTTTGCTTTTTGCACTGGAAAATAAAATGTTACTAAGCACTTGAGAGGGGTCAATACACTGGGCACCAACTCCAACCATTTGATATCACCACATCCCAGGATATCAGCTGTTTGCTCATTTCCCTGCTAGAGGCATTAGAGTCCTGTCAAATCAGAGTCTGTTTCAATCCTTTTCCACAATGCAAAGTATTCCATCCACTTAAAAATATTTACTCATGCAAATTTATATTGAAAGTTTTAATATGCACAATGGGTAGGCAAAAATTAAAGAAGAATCATGGAATTCTCAACCCAGAAGATGACTCTAAAGAAAGAGTGAGCACAAAACTGTATTCCTCTTCCAGCCATGTTATTTCTAAATGATCTTGTTGTTCAAGGAACACCAGTCAAAAAAATGAAAAATTATATAATTAAGACAATAGGCTTTCCAAAGCATATGTTCAAGAGAGACCAAGTCTTTCATCAAAACACAAGCATCAAGAAACTCATGTTGAGGGCACAAATTAACGGTCTGATCTAAACAGCCTTAACCCACCTGAGTTATGTCTGTGCTGCAGTGGCATATTACATTCCTGAGCAATGTACCATTGTGGCTACACTCTTGCCAATATTGAGTTAACTAGTCTGAAATAGATTAAAAATATTATCACATTCTATTCCTGGTTTAAAATGACTAAATTTTTGAGGTTAAGAGTCAAAGATTGCAGCAATGACACTCCTATCACTGCAAGTCTGTCTGAGCTGAGTACCTTCTGTGGGACATGTGAAAGAGCATAATTGTGTGATGTGTTATATTATAACTTTTATGGAAGAATTGCTGACTTTATCAAAAGGAATGTTTCACAGGGAAGTATTAAATCTGATATTTAACAGTAAAAAAACCCCACAATTATAATTCTGTTACGGTTGAAATGTTTTGTTTCAGCTTGACAATTTTTATTATAAACTGCAAGAGCAATTATATTGCAAGAGTTGCACCAATAAAACTCAAGACAACCATAGAATAAGAATTTCTCTAATGGCTGTATTCATATTTCTGAAGGAGTTTGTTTTCATTCTCATTTAATGTGAAGCTTTTGTTCTCTGTCATCCACCAAGTGAAAAGAAAGAGTAAAATGTACAGAGTCTAAGTTATAATCAGGTCAAGAAAATGTTTTTACACACAGACAATCTGTTCATTCCCTATGTGTACATAAGTCAGATTATATATTTTTAGGCAGTATGTAAGCAGTTCAGTCAGAAATTTCCTGTGATACACTAACTGGTGAAATTCTCATGTAATGTATTCAAATCAACTTGTACAAACCCATAAGATACACAGACATGTATGGAGAAGCTTCAGCTTCCTATTTTAGTTCTGTCACTTGATCCATTTGGGTCCAAACCTCTGTCCAGCCTCTCATCAGCTTCAGAGTGAAATATTTTCACTAAAAATAGGCACTTTGTTGAAGTTATTTACCTAACACTTTGGTACTTATTTTTAAGTTGCTTTTACTAGTATCTCGTCTAGGAAAAAAAATGAAAGAATAACTGGTTATATAAAAACTTCTGTGTCAACCAGTATGTTTTAAATCCTAAAGGTACACTGCCATAAGGAAATTATATGTATGTTTTCTTAAGATACCTCTAAATGCACTTCTTAACAAGTTAGGGAGAATAAAGTCTGAGAATGAGAGAATAATTTGCAAAAATAGTAGCCAATTTGTATAAAAATATACATATGCATACAGAAAATTACTTGACTATTTCTCTGCCTTATCTTATTTCATAAACTTTCAGTAACTTACAGCATCCAAATTCTCAGTGCAAAGGCTTACAATATGTGATATTTTAAATAATATTATATATAGCTGTTCATGATCAAAAATGATGTCCTAAATCTGGGAAAAGAAGTCATTAGGATTATAATTAAATTGTCAGTCACAGAAGTAGCTAATACAGTGGCTAGAGGCAACATAGCAGAACTGTACTGTGCTTAATCAGTTCCCCCACACATACTCCAATCAAGATTTTCCATACTGACCTTCAGCAAAGGATTTGGTGGTCATTAAACCACCACACAAAATATGTCAATCCCTTCAGACCTCTTGATATGACACTAAATGAACACTGGCTTTGGAAAGAGAATGTACTGAATTTTCAGACTGCAACCCTTACAAAACCCCACCAATTTCTTGGTTCTCCTTGGACTTGATAATCACCTGGGAACTTCTGGCAGGCAAAGTGACAGAACAAAAAATTAACCAATTCACAGTAATACAACACAACTGAAAGCTTTGTCACATAGAAATAGACCTGAACTATAACTTGTCTCTTCTTTAATCATATGCTACAACACTGTCTTTGCTACTTGACAGCTAAAAGTACAGGGAAGCAGGTTCCTTCTGCCACTGCTTTACATTACAAACACAGGCAGGCATTAAAATTACTGTCTCAGGCTCTCAGCCTTTGGCATCAATCTGTCTGTGCACATCGAGATTGATTTTCCCCATAATTTCAGAATGGACACTTGTGTACATTAACAAAATGAATATGACCATAAGCATG
>NW_008690647.1:125847-150401 GCF_000695815.1 Acanthisitta chloris | reverse complement strand
TCCTGGAGTAAGTGTTATCTTGCTGCAAGATACACTCCATTTTTCAGGTCTTTATAATTCAGCTGTAATATTCATGATAGGCTGAGGCTGATATAGTGATCTCTGCAGGAAAGAGTTTTATACATTTTCCTAACCTATTGGAGTTTAAGAAAACAAAAGAGCTGATGTTTTCTATGCAGTGGTTTCTCACTTAGAAACACTTGTTGTTTGACATCCCCTCTATCTGGGGGCTTGAGAAAAAAGCCAGCACAGAACAGCAGAGGTTATTGTACTGCCCTTGCACAGCTCATGTGCAGCTGTTGAATTAGGAAGCAGGCAGGAACTCCAGGCCCATTAAGTAAATGTTAAAACTCTCACAAGAACTGTGTCTGCAAGTCCAAGTTATTACCAAGTACTGTAGACTTGTCTGTTCATTTGTCTATCTCTTGCCTAGTGCCCCTGTCTCACCAAGTCATGGTTTGTATCACGCACTGTTTTCCATAAAGATATCAAAAAGAATGAACTATTCTATTTTCCTGAAGTTCTCGTTGGACAAAAATTAGTTTTTCAGAACAATGAAAGGGGACAAAATTTGTCTTACAATATTCATTTTAAATTGAAGTGAATACATTTAGAAGAAATTTTATCCTCCAACCTCTGTTCCTCATGAAATGCAACAGTCAAGTTTTGCACATGCCTTGATTTTCAATCACATTTCACAGTCACATTTGTCTGTAAAAGGACAGTGAGGTGTCTCATTCATTCCCAGTCCGTAGCAATCAAACTCAAACAGTTGTTTGGAGTTTGGAGAGTTGTGAAAGTACAGCTTGGAAAACCACAGAGCTAATGTGAAACCCCTCATGGGAGGCTAAAGAAACAAAGAAAAGTTAAGTATTAATATACACCACTTCATTTCAGTCCTGTTCTGTCATATCAGATGTTTTCATAGATATAAAATCTCACCATGGCTCAAAAGCAACACCAGCTTATTGTAGGAAATGTTCTTCTGCCATGTGCTGGGAGAAACAGGAATGGCAGCACATAGACAACAAAGATTTAGGAAAAGAAAACATTTCATAGAAGTCTAAAGGTTCTTACTATCTTTACAGTGTTGACAGTTCTCACTGAGTTTATTTTACCACAAAGCAATTCCAAAATAGAACAATCTCAGCTATCAGGTAAGGAAATGGGAAAACTGATCAATCACACAGCTTATGGAATACTTCTCATAGCTATCAAAAACACAGACCTAATACAGTTTATCCAGCTGACCAAAAGTCAGTCTCAAAGTTATCTATTTCATACTGCAGACTCTGTAAAAGCCTTTCATATTACATCTTAATAAACTGATTGTTCACAATGACTACATAGAAGTAGAAACAGAAGTATTTTAGTAGTCAACAGACTGACTAGTTTCAATGAAACGCAAGAGGGCTTGCGACATGCAACTTCTAGAAATAGGAATCAAACCCAACTTTTGAGATAGACAAAAGCTGTTACTGAACTGTTTACTTGATAGAGATAATTTTGAGATAGAAATAAATAAACAATCCAGGGGAGTCTGCTGGCAGTCTCCAACTCCAACCGCTGCTCAGCAGCTGTATCAAGAAATTCAGATATTTGGCAATATTCCAGCAGGGCTCACCTGCTGAAGACACAGGTTGAATGAATTCATCAGTGTCACGGTTTAACCCCAGCAGCAGCCAAGAGCCAAGCAGCCACTCACACACTACCCCACCAATGGGATGGGGGAAAGAATCAGAAGGGTAAAAGCTAGGAAAGCTCATGGGTTGAGATAAAGACAGTTTAATAGAGAAAGCAAAAGCTGCACACACAAGCAAAAGAAAACAAGAAATAAATACACAGCTTCCTACAGACAGGAGGTGTTCAACATCTCCAGGAGAGCAGGGACCATCACACGTAATGGTTCCTTGGGAAAACAAACACCATCACTCCAGATGTCCCCCCTTCCTCCTTCTTCTTCCCACCTTATATACTGAGCATGATGTCATATGGTATGGAATATCCCTTTGGTCAGTTTGGGTCACCTGTCCCAGCTGTGTCTCCTCCCAGTCTCCCATGCATCCCCAACTTCCTTGCCAGTGTGGCAGTATGGAAAGCAGCAAAGGCCTTGACTCTGTGTGAGCTCTGCTCAGCAATAACAGAAACATCTCTGTATTATCAACCCTGTGTTCAGCACAAACCCCAAACATAGCCCCATACTAGCCTCTGTGAAGAAAGTTAACTCCACTTTAGCCCAAACCAGCACAACCAGTAAACCCCACATTCTACCCAAGGCACACCATGATGTGATGTAAAATGTCAGGGATTCAGAAGCACCATTAAAAAACCCAAACAAAACAACAAAACACAACCACAACACCATCAACAAAAAAATCCCCTAGAAAATAAGATAGAAAATAAGGAAAAAAGAAAGACAGGACTGTGCTAGTAGCAAGGCCTAAAAAAAAATCAGAAATTCCTTGGTACTTCACTACTCTGTTCACTCTGATAGTAATCAGGACTTCATGTCTCAGAAAGCTCAGCATGTGTTGTTTGTTTTCTTGTTTTCTCTACAGGAGCTAAAGGAATGCCTAAGGAAAGGATTCTTCTGTTTTGTTTTGGATTGGGCTGGGCTACATTTGTTTCAGGTTTCCTCTTCCTGTAGTGCAGTTATGGATGGTCCTTGCTGAGGGTTGGATGCTGGTGTTGATGGAGCATAGTTCCAGCATTACAAGGTAACTCCAATACTATCTGAGACATGAAAATTTTTCAGGTTTTTTTCTGCATTTTCTTTCTGTTTCTAAGAATAAATGACAGCTCATATTGTGCGTAGGTTCTGCTCATGACAGTCCAGGCTGCTAACAGATTGCTAATCTGATAACTGGTCTATTAAAAGATCTTGAGGAGACAATTTCCTCTTGCTTTCCAACCACAATTTGGGAAACTTATTTCCCTGTATTGAATCATTAATAGTATAAATTACTGCCATGGTACCTAAAAAATAATGTTCCTGAAATCAGTTCCACACATTCCAAAAGTACTCTGCTTCCTCACAACCAGTGCCAAGGATCAGAACGTACTCTATTATGATACAGGGGCAATATCCTAGAGTAGGGAAGTCCTATCTGAGAGGGAAACAAACCACAGCAATTTATGGTCAAAAGAAGCAAACATGAGCTGGGGACTTGACAGATGAAAATGATATGGCACTAGCAAATGTTTCTGTCTACTGGACATATATTTAGAGCCATATCTGCTAGAGGGAAGACACAGACAGAGGAGCCCAAACAGAAACTGTGACTGCTGATAGGTAAAAAACAGTAAGAAATGAATAGTTCTTAGTCTGCTAAGACTATGGGGATATTATTCTTGAATTCAATTTGTATTACAAAGCATATTATCAGGCCTAACAAGGCAGAAAAACTCCAAATAAGCTTTTCCATCAGAGTTTATCTTTTTTATATGAATGTAGAGAGAAGTTACTTACCACAACAACATAAAGTAATTATTCCTCATTGTGGAAAGAAGCTAACACACACTTTATTCTCATGCGGCTCAGATGAGTTTGGTGATAGAGCCATCTCAGCAAACCTGGAAAACAGTTGCATTATTATATTCTAACAGCTGTATTATTATATTCTTACTTGTACTAAGATAATTCTTAGGGCCCCCCAAACAGGGTAGGTGCTTCTGTACTAGGTACTGTAGAAAAAGAAGGTCCAGAAAACACTTTTGTTCCTGAAGTGGAATTGTATTGCTAGCCTATAGGGTAAATACAGGATGACATGACTTAGAAAAAGATAGTGAAATAACTCTGTTTCTACCAGCCACTGTTAGATTGTTGGGGACCCTTAGATGGAACTGACAGCGCTCACTTCCTGAGCTGAACCTGTTCCCCTGATCATCTGCTGTGTCCTCAGAGGGGAAACAGGCATGGCATGGCTGAGCAGCTCAGTTGCAACAGAAGCTAAAGGTCTCTCCCCTCAACTACCTTGCTCACCAGCCTGAAAATTGCATTTTTAATACCTCTCTAGAGAGCATGCTACCCTGTAATACAACTGCACACCTACGCAGCAGATGGTGTCCGGAGAAGCCACCTCTCCTTCAAAATCCCTGTGGCAGCACAGGCTGAGGGTACGAGTAATCAGCTAGAGACGTGTCGATGCCTCTTCACTCAGTGTTTATATTTGGACTGAAAAATAACCCCAAAATGAGAACAATAATGATGTCAAATCCCACTTGCTTTGTTAAGTCCCTTCCTAAAATAAAACCAGTGAATCAAGGACTCCTAGTTTTCTGTCTAAACACATTCTGAGAAAGGTAAGCTTACAGTGTGTAGCAAGTTAATTAATACAATTAACCAAGATAACACATGCAGCTTGAATACTAAGCACTCATGAGGCAAGGACTTCAATTAAATCAAGGTACAGACTCACATGTTAGTAACTCACTGACTCTTCCTGTGTCAAAAAAGAAAATTAATATTGCATGAGAAGATGCTAAATCCAAATTCTTCTTTATTTCACTTTATTTTTCCCGTTGGTTGACACAGCACTTCAGGCTTCTAGGGCTGTGGACAAATGGTTTTTTTCGAGCATCCAGGTAGTTTTTAATATGTATTAAGGTAGAAAGTATTATGTTTACTCTAGACAATATTACTACTGTAATAACATTTTTTTATAAAATGCACGAATCGCTGAAATGTCAATGTTTCTCTGTACTTTTGGTATTCTAAAACAAACTATGCAGCAAGGAAGAGAAATAAGGTTTTTATTAACTGCTTCTCTGAAGCTGATAAAACAGCAAGTAAAACTATGGAAGCGAACTAGTATTCTGTCAAATGATTTCATGAATAAGAAACAGAGACAAGACAACTAGAAACTGACTGACAACAGCAATGTTTGGCCAATAAATGGTGCACTGGACAGGAGCACACAACAATATTTGTTCTGGGATTCTGTGTGATGGGTCATTAATCTAAGAATAAAACAGCCTATTTCCATATTGAAGTATTTCCAGACTGGAAAGCTAACTTGTGAACTGCAAGACACTTTGTGGTTTTTGAAATGAAAATACATTCAGAATAGTTACTTTTCAAACAACTGTGTGGAGATGAACTACAAAATACCACAAAAACAGATAAGAAACAAGAAAAACCTGTTTTACCAATTGCTGTAACCAATTGTCATCAGGTCATTTTGCTATCTCTAGTCACTTAGCTGATAATTTAGTTTAAGTAGAGTGAATGGGACAGCATTGATGGTAAGAGAACACACAGAGCAGGGTTATCAGAACACAGATAAGGTTGCATACACTGAATACATAAATTTTATCAGAAACGGAGAAACTATGAGTGAGATATAGCAATTAAGAGTAGGAGATTCTGACCAAATCCCACCAACAATCAAATAAAGCCTCATGCTGACTTTAATGAACTCTGTCAAAACTAACTAATCTAATCAAAGGAGCATCTCTTTACATGTGTACTGCAGAGTTAAGCTGGCATAGAAGAATAACATTCAAAGAGCACAACAGAAAACAAAGAAGACTGCCTAAAGCATGTAGCATCTCCCATCTGCTTGGGTTACCATCCTGTGACTGATGACACACTTTGCACTGTAGGCAATGAACTGGATTTTGTCAAACTAAATGAGACAACAGGAGAATTTGAGCAAAGACCTTTAGAACTAAGAGCATGAAGTATTATCTTCTCAGATAAAGCTGTATTGTTATGTAAGCACATAAAGATAGCAAAAATGTTAGCAGAAAGGTTAATCTTACTGGAGCAAAACAAAGAACAACTTCAGAAACAAACACCACCAAACAAACACTAAATCCACTGCTGCACCCACACTACTTTTTTAGTTTGACTTGGGAATGAACTTCTAAAGGAAAAACTGGTTATTGCAACCCAGCATGCTGTGGTATGCATTGCAGAGTGCTCCAGCATGTACAAACTTGATTTCTTTTGCAGAAAATGAACTTGGAGACACACCTCGAGGATCACACAGTGCTGCTGACACACACCACCTCATGGCACAGATGAGAGTTAGGTCAAGGTAAGATCTCCAAACATGCTGATGCCACATGGTCCTCAACACCAAGTGTTTTATTTTCTGGCTCCAGAGCTATCAAACCATGCTCCCTGACATGCTAACCACAGCTTGCACATATCATAAGTAGGCACACAAATTGTGAGAATCTATCCAACACAACAGCATCAGATTTGGATGTAGCAGAATGGAGAAATGAGCTATCTGTTGAAGCAGAAGTATAAAGGACAACCAAACCTCCAACCTGAGTTTAGTTTGAGTTTAGAAGAAAGAATCCTAGCAGAAATGCAACCAAAAAAAAAAAAAAAAAAAAAAAAAGTCCAGGAATAGCTTCAGAGGAAGTCTGAGAAGTGCACATTTGTCCCTTGCATTTCTTCCTTCAACAAAGTTCTGTCATGGGAGACACCCGTGCTGCAGCAGCTGAGAGCTATTTTCACACAGGCTTCACTTGTGCCTGAGAGCTGGAGCAGATAGTATTTGAAGAAATTTGCTTGCTGATTGAAAAAAAAAGTCAGGTCTCTATCCAACAGAAGGCACTAAGACTGTTTTAAAATTCCTTAGGCTTTCATATGGGACTTAAAACAAAATAAACCGAAACAAAAACAAACTCTAAAGTTATGCCTAACATGAGCTGTAATATTCATAAATAAACTCCCAATCTCAGACAATGGAAAACTGTAACTGCATGTAATATCTGAAAAGATTAAACATGTCTTTCCCTTCATTCTGCTGCTCAGTTTAGGAATTTGGCAACTAAATTCTTAACACTAGTATGGCTGGATTAGAGCTAAAAGCTATTTCCCTTGGCCTGTATTAAATGGTGTTTACTTGAGAAAGTCAATAAAGCACACCCAGGGAAAACTGAAGTATGAAAGAGATTTCTTATAGTGGAAAACAACCAGATATCATTGACAGTAATTTACCTCCTTATTGACTGTTGCAACCCAAAGGTCAAGGGATGAATGAACTATGAAACACTTAACTATGGTGTTATTTTCAAACTCAGATACTTCACACATTTAGTCCTGTGTTAGTCTATTGGAGTCAAATGTTCAACAATACCTGAAAGGGAAAATGGCTTAGTTGCTCTAAGGTGGGAAGGGAAAAGATTTTGGGTTTGCCTTGTGTTTATTAGTAATTCCTACGATAAACAAAAGCACACAAGTTAACACTCTTTAAAAATGTACTTATCAAGAAACACTAGAAATTAATTTAGATAAATAGAATACAGAAAAAAAAATCACTGAGTTCCAATAAATTTTCTCCCAGAAATGCTTATTTTTCTATTTCATTGTGCTGTTAGACACATTCAATACGTTTAAAGCAGACATCTTTTATACCATATTAAAAAACTAAAAATTATATGAAACACTCTGAAATATCATATTACTTCATATATGTTCATATATTCATAACTTTATTGTTGGCATTATATGCATTGTAGTCTCAGCAGATCTGATCCTTGGAAATCAAGTTCATTGTAGTTTGGACCTCTTGCTACATTTTGTAAATACTTCTTGCCCTGACTAGGAATTGGAGTAAGAGGCTTTAAAATATAATTAGAAGTGGAGGAGATGGTATGAATTATTTCTAAATGAATGGCTTGCAGCTAACCACAGGCATTTCAATGGGCATCTGACGAGAAGGGTGTCCAAATCCCTGGTACACTGCACATCTCTGAGGAAAAAAATAATGTAGCTGAAATATGAATAGCTAGAGTCTATTACAGATTGACTGATGGTAAGGGAATGTCCTTGGACCATTTTTATACCTCAGATTCATCTGCCATATAACCATTGTTTAAAGAAAGAGATAAAGTAGTTCATGTTTCAGAATACCAGATCACATCTCTGAGATGGCTGGATAGTACATCACAGTGTTTGAAACAATACCAGAACACATGCAAGCCTTGCTCTGTGGCTGCTTGCCTAGCAAGCAGTCTGTGGTGGGCTTCCAAATCTGTGACAGTCCAGCACTCTTGTCACTGCAACCCACAGCATCCCCAGAGCTTGCAGTGGAAGTTTTCTTGAGGTTTTTAAAAATGGAATATTTTGAAAATATCCACCCTCTGAATAACTTCACAGTCATGACTGTTTTCATTCTGAGAGAGAGGGGCTTCAGCTTCTTTTATGTATTGCTCTCAGTCTTGTCCCATATAAAACACTGCTTATAGTTAACTGTTTGCACTGTATACTGTATTAGGTAATTATTCTCCAAAAATTATGAAGCCACAGGAAAAAGAACCCTCTAGTGCAACTAAAATTAGATAAATACCAGTTATCTAGAATTTACATTACATCCAGCAGGTGTATTTTTGTGAGTTCTTCAAATACTGTCTATACTTCTGAAAAATGAGGATCAATTCCTAAAGAAATTTGGAAGAGGAAAATGATAACATGTAACACTGAATATTGTTCACGCTGGATATTTGCTCAGATATATTAACCTAGATGGGACAGGAGTCACCTTGCTGCATATTGCAGGCAGATTGCAACAATGCCTATTGTCTAATTACTGCTATATCATAAAGATACCTTTCTGAATGGTGTCTGAGTTGCTTCTGTCCTTCAAAACACTTGATGGGAAACACTATAAAGATCTGCAGTTAATCTATGCCAAAGGCATTATGAAACCTGTATGCAACTCTTTAGGGATGAGTGTTTAGGTAACATTCTTAAGCTGGTTTGTATTTCCAGTTTATGTCCTGATGCTCTCTATAGGAACAATTTAGCTGATAGAATCAATGAAAAGAGTTCCAAAACTGCTGACGACACAATGCTAAGCAGCAGTTCAAATAATTTAAGATGACACAGGAAGGATTATGAGGACTTAGCCATTGAAAATTACCAAGTGTTTGTTGGCATTCAATGTAGATGGCTACAAAATTAGCTGAGGCATTTGAAACAGCAGCTGAAGGACACAGACTTTGGACAATGTCCAGTTAAAAAGCTAACTTTTAACAGTAATTGACGGTTACTGAGCAGCCATGGAGGCTGTACTCTTTTTCTGTATGAAAAACAAAACAAGACAATCAAATGAGGTATGTGATTTTTAGACGGTTTATGACTTTATTCAAAGTCGTGGATGAAATATTAAGGATGATAAAATACTTTAAATGTGAAAAATTAAAAGTAAGAACAAAAACAAAGATCAGAAATATATTAATGATTTGAGGGTTTGTTTTGGTTTTAATTAGAGTTGTGAGAAATGGTAAGTTTAATGCACAGTGACATTTCAAGGAGCACAGCCTCACTGTCAGCCCAGTAAAACCTTTTCCTAGTGCTGTGATCATTTAGAAAACATTAATTGTAGAAATTAGGATCTCTTATGTAGACAAAGGGCAATGAGCACCACAGGAATGATCTTTGTCTCTGTTCACTCACTGGTACCTAGATTAGAACTGAGATAATGAGATGAGAAAACAAAATTCTTGATAGAGTGTTGATTTTTTGATTAGAAGTTGAATTTACTTCTCTAGAAAGTAAGACATAATTGGCTGATTTGCATCATGTGACTATAATTGCAAAAAGCAAAATTTTAGGAACAAGTATCAAAAGCAGCTCTGATGTTTTCTGCCCATGTATTTTCTCTCTTGGGAAATGAAGCTTTGCCATTTACATATAGAGTGACTTGTTGGTCACCATTTTGGACAGGCTTCTTGCCCCAAATAGCAAGTAATCACTAACAAGTTGTGTCCAAACACTTAGTCTCTGCAACATAAACCACCAGTGCAGCTATTCCTCAAGAACATCCTAAAACCCGAACTTTCAGTCAAATGCACAATAGTACTTTCAACATCTATATGACCTGTAAGAGAGAACACTTAAAACCCAACAATTTGGGAAGCTGCTAAATACGCCACATTTTCTCCACCAAGAAAAGAAAAAAATACTGCCATTTGAGATGCTAATACATTACATTATGAATTTGGATTACTTCTTCAAAGAAATTTCTATAATGGATTATGACTGTGTGTCATTTTTAGCTGGATGGTTTCCGAGAAGCATATCCTCCAGGGAAAGTCAAACAACACAATTCCCATGAAATTCTCCATCTCATAGGATATCAGTGATGAAGTTAAAATCAACATTAGAGCCAAGAATATTTTGAGGGTTGATGAACATAGGCATTCATCAGATGTCCAAGTGACTTTTTCAGCTCAGGGACTCATCTTGATTAGTCTAAACACACTCTTAATGTGCTTGTAACCCTGTAGCTTAAACTTGCTGTTAAGAGCTCACCAAGGAGCACATCACCATCCTCACACAGCCCATCCTTTCTGAGGGGAGCCCAGAGAGAGGCTGGTGAGCACTTGGAAGTGCCCTGTTTTCTGCTCCTGCCCAGGTGTTCAGCTCACTCCCATATGGCTGATATAGGAATTTCCTCCTTCAACATTTACCAATGCCAATTCCCTGCAGGCAGTGAGTGCATGTGGGAAATTCAGTGCTTTTAATGTCCCAACACATTACAGAGTAAGGAGCACTTCACCCACTTCTGATTCTTTTCATGACACAACATAATGCATTGTGGCTTACTTGGGTAAGACTATCAGTTTCTGAACACATGTATTTATTTGAAATTTAAACAAACAGATTTCTTTAGGGTTAATCAAGCCCAGCCATACACATTTTCAGTATGGTGAGCAGCTTTGAAAGAGAGATGGGGCAGGGGGGAAGGCAGTGAAGGAAGCCCTTCTGGATCTCTTCCCTGTATAACTTGGCTTAAGCTCTGTTGGTGTAAAGACTGAAACCTGCAGCATGTCAAAAAACACCTGCTAGGTTGGATGCCTCCATGCTAGCAAGTCTAATGCAACCTGAAACATGATATTAGAGCCAGAAGACACACAGCTTAGAATCAAATAGACTGGTACAAACTGCATTTTAAAATTAAAGAGAACAGTTCCTGAGGACAAGAACAAAATTATAGCCAGGTTTTCAATTTGTATAAGAAGCTAAAACTCAACGTAGAGAGCAGTAACAATAGGAGATTGCCATCTGGCCCTCTTGTTTATAAATTAAGAGGCATAACAGGATGGATAGCCAAAAAGGAGCAATAGCTAACAGATTGCTGCCTTCAATAACTCCTCAGCCTCTGTCTGATCCCTAAACTGTCCTGACCAAGTGAGGCTCAGGGGGTTCGTGAACTCATGCAACTCACAAAGCCTCAACAAAGCAGATGCAATTAATACAATCTAAGTGCTTTTAATTGTCAACCTTTTGTGAAATTATTCTGGTTTCCAAAATAACTGGATTTTAACAGAGCCAGTTTTGATCTTTGGGAGTCCTTATACTGCAACCAAGTATGAAGATCTCTGTGGACTTCTCTGTTTTCTTTCACTCACATGCCACATGTGCAAGGAGATGCTGCAGGACGAGATTTATTCCATCTATCTCTCAAAGTCTGCACTACCTTAACATGTTCATTAAGATCAAAATCCTTATAATAATTCCATTAAAGGCAAGTTTTACATAATAAGCTTTGAAATTTAAAATTCTTAGCCACGTATGAACTTAGAGATAAAAACAAAGGCGTATCAAGCAGGACAAATTATATTCAGTCTACTTCTAAAACATTCTGGTTTCTTCTTTCTTCTAACAGGAGAGAAAGAAACACTGGAAAATGAAAATGCCAATACTGTCCATTTAAAGTTCACAGAGTTTCAAACAAAAGCACTGTTCAGTATCAAAGATGACAGCTTTGGGTACAAGCACTTTGGAACAGAAAAGACCCAGAAGTATATTTGCATCTGAGCATACTAATTGCTCTGATTTTGAGCTATGAGACAGTTCTGTTTAACTGTTCTGCTTGCACAGTGCATACAATTCATAGTTAAACCCCAAAAAACATCAGAAAGAGAATTCTAATTATATGTTTCATTAACTTTCAGAAAAAATATTATGCACTACTGACTTTCAGGTGTCATAATAAATGCTGCTGAGTGCTGTTTTTTCCCCTTGAATTAATTTATTCTCTTTCAATAAGTTCCTCTCCAGCTGGAGAAAAAAAATATTTAGCAAAGAGTGGAAGGCAGGTATATTTATTTTAGACAATTGCTGGAGAATGGCAAATGGACAGTCCATAGATTTTGGTTAAGTAACTCTACACATTTAATATGAACAAGCTTTATCTAAACATGAGAACATCTGCTAAAGGAGATGTGGTTAGAAACAGCTTGTAAAAGTTCAAGGAAAAATACAGTATGGGTTTTTTAATGCTTTTTTAAAGACTGCTCACAGTTGGCAGCTTGTCTCTTAATATCTACCTCTTGAAAATGCACTGACACCAATTCACATCTGAAATACTTTCAAGGAGTTACATGCATGCGTTTTTGGAATATCTTAGAGAAATGTATTATACAAAGGAATAGAAAAGTAGGTTTACTTTTTTTCATCCACAAACTCAGATATTCCAAGGCAGATAATTTTGCTCCCTGCTATCTCTACCTGAGAAGTATTAGGCATCATTAAATGGAGCTCTTGTTGCAAGCATCCATTCTACATGCCACTGCCCCACACCTTCTTCCTTCCCCTAAGTCAATTAACTTGATGATAATTTTTTTCCTGACTCCTGTTTTTGGCTTGATGAAGCTGGATTTCTAATCAGGAGGGGTGAACTTAAAAGTCAAGTGCAATCAGGGATTATTAGGCAAGGAGTGATTATGAGAAGTATTTAAAGAAAACAACTAATGTCATACTAGTATAAAAAGCAAATACCCTTGAAACTTAAACCAAATTAATCACCTTATCTTTCTTTATTTTGATTGAACACACAAATAACCTAAAAATGAGCTGATATGCTCCTATCTTATCCTCATCTTAGGAGAGGAAACATTTTTGAGAGTGAGATTTAACCACAGAAAATCTTCATGAAATCTGATATTGTTATTTATTTTGACAGCCTGCACAGAAAGCAGAGACTGAAACTTAACTCCCTGATAATTTTCAGTATTTCAAATCAAGTGTGTAAGTAATTTAGTTGCTGCAAAGTTAAGAATGAACTCCTAGTATTATATATGCACACTGCCCCTGTTCTGTCATTGTTGGTTGTCAGCTCTCCAACAGGACACACACAGAAGAAGATGACAGTAAAGGATGTTCTGAACATCAGGGAGAAGAGCTTTGGTTTTGCACTTGTAAGAAATTGAGATAAAGACTTTTTCAGACAAGGTCACAAGATATTGTGTGTATATGTTCTGATGCATCTCTCCATTACATGCAGAAACGAAACAACAAAGGCAGACCTAATGTCTTCTTCCACTCCCAAATCTTTAAAATTCATCCAAATCCTCTTAGTTATGATTTTTTTTTTTTCTAAATATGATCAGGAAGTTATGGGATGTGTATCTGTGGGAACTGTGCTTTCAGTATCTTTAGCCCTCTTTCACCCTAGACACTGGGCACTAATTATAACGCATTTCCCATGATATACTACAGGATTTTAGCCATAAGAATATATAAATACATCATTGGATATGCACTCTATGTATATAAATGGCTCCTCGAGGGAAACCTGGATCTCACAAGACCTGGAAGTACAGTTTTTTTCAGGTACCTACAGGAAGGAAAGAATTAAATAATTACGATTTAATTTAATTCCGAGAACATGAAATCATTCTCTAGTGAAATAGAGAATTCCACTGAAGTGTAACCATTCCACAGTAGTTCACTTGTAAAGAAAAAAAACCAAAAAACCTCATAAAAATATTTCAATGGAGGAGGAAGAGGCTTCACTGAAAAATGTTCACATTATCATCATTTGGAAATGGCTCAAAGCCTCTGTTTAGAAATTCACAAAGAATGAGCTCCACCACTAGGACATCAATAGAAATAAAAGATGAGCCAAGTTTGCCTGGTGCAGGGCTTTGGGAAGGCACATTGCCTACAGACACGTGTTAAATTGTATGACAGAGTTCAAATCTCATCTTCTCCATAGGTGCTGACTGCACGTGAACTCATGGCAAACAAGCTGACAAAATGACAGCATTTCAGAGTATTTAAAGAATGATTTTTATGTCCTTCCAGTATTCAATTTAGTCGCTCTGAGTCCCCAGACAAAGCACCTAGATTGCCCAGTCATTGTACTGTGACAGGTGACAAGAGAGGTTTGTTTTGAGCTGCATGAGCAATGTATACTATCTTACAAATGCAGAAAGAATGGCCTGTTTAGATATATCTTGGTAGCATACAAGTAACAATTTTTAGTTTCCTTGTTATCCCCCTTCTCTTGTAGGACCAGACCAGCAGCAAGATCACATGCATTGGTGCCCCCTGCTCCTGCCAGAGCTCCACAGGCTGCAGTGCTGCTCCTTCCAGCCCATGTATTGCTCAACCCAACCTGAGCCTGATTTCAGATCCCACGGGGCTCCCACTGCTCCCAGCAGCTCTGGGCACCAGCAGGCAGCTCACCAGGAGCTGCCCCTGACAGAAGAGAGCAAGCTGTGGAATCTTTCCGACATCCACAGAGATAAAAGTTTATTTGTGTTTGCAAGTGCTCAGACACAAAGAGTTGCCTCCATGCCCTGCCATCTGGACCTGAGAAGTTAGACTATTCTGCATTTCTGCATTTGCTTCTGCTACATTCCCATTAAGTATACTTTTCATAACACCACCACAAAGATACAATTAATTAGAATCTGTTTTTAGAATGAGTTATCATTCTAAGTGGTAACATAGAGTAAAACGTGTAAAGATACCAAAGATGTATCAGTACATTATCAGAACTCTTTCATTGGGTTGTATCTTAGCAACAATACCAATTTGCAAATCAAGCAATACAGACTCTGCAAGAAACTGCAGAAATCTGAACTTTCCACTTGGAACAAATAAAATTAAATTAAATGATTTGTTAAATGTCATCTTTGCATACATAATAATTATATCTGAACTCTTAAAAACTTTCAAGTTCTGTTTCTAAATCAGTTTGCAAGGCTCAGAATCATAAGTATTTGTCATAAGCTTCCAAAAATTCAGGCTAAATCCAGGACCTTGAAAATTTTTTTCAAATTTTCTTTTAAAATTTCAGATGCTTAAGTTACAATATTCTATCTAGAGAAATTATGAAAAATGAATGGATGAACATTCATCATTTGGTGGAGTGGAGTTATGCTTTACACCTGTATCACACAAACTGAGTAACTGACAATCAATGGCATCTAAAGACAGTACTAAAATCACATACCGACATATAATTTTCAATCTGAGTAATTGCATTTGTTATGGGCCCTTTGGGGAATCAGCATGTGAAGTTTTTCCTCCCCATTTCAATTACAGATATAACATAAGTAAATTAAGGCAAGTCAATATTCTCAGAAGTCAATTTCATATGCGCCAATGTCTGCTCATATTTTTTAATAATCATCTACGCACAGCAAGGAACACTTGGGATTTGGTTTTGATTTGCTTTTGTTTGTGTTTTTTTCTAATTAATCTAATCTTTTGCCACCCAAATTTACATGGATTAACATTTATTTAAAGGAATATTATACTCTCATTCCACGTTTCACTCATTTTTTTCAAATCTTTCTCCTTCTTGTTCATTTCAGTGCTTCTGCAACATATCTATTTCTTTCAAGCATTGATGCATCTTGCAAAGTGAGGAATATAAATCACCTTGGTGCCATTCATATTTTATGATGGGTGATATTGGAATCTATGATGCTACCTTACCCTCAATTACTTCTATACGTGGTCATAAGACAATAAACACTAAAGGCAATTTCCATAGGTCCATGACAAAAACAGAGACTCAAGGATTTAATTATGCCAAGAATGTGAATATAAAGAGAAAATCATTGATCTTTGTGGTCAGCAAAAATTTTAGCAGCACAAGGAGGTAAGGGCAAGATTCGTGGTTAGTCTGTCTTCTCTCCTTTAAGGACCTAGGGGATTTTGTCTGGATGCCTGCTGAAGTCTAGCACAAAGAACATAGAAAAATGTCCTGTTATCAGGTTTTGCTTCCTTACTTTGGGCTTCGGGAATTTTTGATGATTTAACAAAGCTGTTACCATTGGGTAGAGATAGGAATGAAATAAAGGGACAAGAATTAGAGGTAGCAAGCTTGCCTGCTGCACAGCCCAGCTCTTTGAGTTTGGATTTGCTGAACATATTTTTATTAAAAAACACTTTCTTGCATATACCTGCAGATGCTTAGCCTCTGTCCAGGACAACTTTTCTTGATCTGGTCCACTATAACACAATTTAAGTTAAATAGCCTTGTAATCAAGGTTATTTTGTTGCATCTGTCCTATCCTCAGAAGAGTTACCACCTGTGATTTTAAGACGGGCCAAGAAGTAACCTTCCCCAGCTTTGCAGCAGCATGAAGGTAGCACTGCTGCCTTGCTGTCTAACCCTTGCCAGGCAAAGCAGCAGCAACATGCCACAGTTAAAGCCACATGCTAAGATTTGTGTGACTGAGAGTGCAAGCACTCCATCTCATCTAGCTCAGCTTTACCCCCTGGAAGAAATGAGACTTTCTCTCCATTACAGCAATGCACTCTGTGCTACAGCCACTGTGGCTTTCTGTTCCTGCAGGGGAATATCTCATTGTTACAGACCTCTATACTATTTCCTTTCTGGAAGAATTAGTGCATAAATATCTTGCAATGTCACCTCTCCCCTTTGATTTGGTAAGTGTATATGTAATCACACTAGATACTATTTCACTTCTACTCTCAGCAGCAGCATCTACAGGAAACTCATTCACATTTTATATTAATCTTGGCCAAAATCTAATAGATTGCAATCTAGAAAACAATAGTTTTCACATCTTCCCCAAAGGAATAAATGCACTGCTTGTAAATCATTAATTTGCAGCCCTCCAATGATCAAGGTCGTCAGACTAATGTGATTTTAAAACAATTAGGATTTGTTAATTTGCTCATTCATACCAATAACAACAACAACCTGAGTGTGATAAGAACTAATATTAAAATATCAGCTTTCAATTGAAAGAGAAGGGTTGCAGATTTCTCTACTTCATGTACTATTTCTAGCAACTGCAGCATATGGATTGTTAAGTTAAAAGAGTTCATTTTAAACACAACTGGCAAGCTGTGACTGATGCACCTGAGTGGCAATGAACTGTACCTATAGCTATATTCTCATAGTTTTTTAACTTGTCCAACACCCAAACTATATAGGACAGCTTGTTCCATTTCTATGGCCATGTCTGTTCTTAGTCCAAAGTTGTCATGCACTGAATGTTCAACATTCTAGGCCAACAGAACATCTACAGACACATAATACAAAAATGTGGTGCATGACTTATAGCCACATATTTATGTACACATTCACTTCTTCACATGGTTTGTGATTCCTTAAAGAGACACAATTAAGTGCTTGGGTATTCCATATTGCAATATTCAACTCCCTGTGCAATTTCATGGAAACATTTCTTGAAGAACAAGTGGGCCTAGTGATCTCTACAAGGGATGAGTGGGTTTTATATCCAGAAGAGCAGCAAATTGTGCTGCTTTTGTTTTTACATTTCAGGGCTGGGGCTTGCTTAGTCGATGCATCTAAAGTACAACACAACAAGCCCACGGATACTGAGAATTCCCTCTTTCCTGCTTGTTTTAAATATCAGCAGGGTAGGCTATGTCTTCAGGCACAATCTTCAGTGAGTACTGGGTAAATGATGCATCATTCAGCAGCAGAGATGAGTGATATTGTGGTGCTGTCTGTGCACTAATTATTTTCTGGATGTGGTTACTGAGCACTAGCAGAAAAATAAATTCCATCCCATGCAAAGTGCACATTAAGTTTTTCTATGAACTGGGAAATTCTACAACTGCTTTTCAGGTTTCCTATAACAGCAAGGACTGTGCAGTACAGCTTCTTACCTACCATATGCTAACTGCACCAGCTAGACTGGGCAACTTGATCAATAAGTGAGCTTTTATTCAGTTCCCTCCTCTGTTCAGTTTTAGAGCCTGTAGCAAACCTTGAATTGGTGTGAAAATTCACCTGACTCCTTCCACTGCTCCTCCCCACAAAGTGTTGCAGCCAAGATTAACACTTCATTTGTACTCAAAACCTGATGAGGAAAATTACTTAAAAAGTAGATGTGACATGTCTTTTAAACACTATCATAACAAGCCAGATGATACATTCACCTGCTGCTCATGCATGGCAACAGTGAATTAGGGTAAGATACAGATTTGTTAATGAACATTTAATTGCCATGGTACTGAAGGTGTCTTGGTTTTTATGCTGTAATATTTCTAAGGCTGTACCCATTAAATGCAAATGAGTAAGAAGGCAGTCTTGATAGATAGAGCAGGGGATATGATGCATGTTTTATGTCCTTATTGAATTTCAGTATTATTTGAGGTCTGACCCTTTCTCTGTCTGGGTCCATGGCTGAGATGCTCTTTGGCTGCTTAATTTTCAGCCTGTTTCCTGAGAACTGCTGTTCAACAGCTTCTTCCATTGGCTGAGTAGTCATCCTGGGCCATTCCCAGGCTCTCCACTCCACACTGTCTTTGAGCCATTTTCTATGCACATGATTTTCTTAACACAGAAAGGTACATAATTTCACATTAAAAAAAAGACACTTTCTTGAATACTCAGGGCAAACCTATGCCCTCTGTGAACATTTATGGCAATTTAATTATAATGCCTAATGAAGGATAAATACCTGACCCTACCCTGCTGCTTTAGAGTGGGACTAGCTTAGACTAAATGGGGTTGCATAGCTTGACAAAGGCACCTAGCAACTCATGTGTGTTCCAGCCACCTGCTCCAGGGCTCTCTCTGTAAACAGTCCTACCCATTAATCAAAGCTACTTATCACCTTGGGTTCTAGAGGGAGAGAAAGGAAACAAAACCACTTTTAATCTAAAATATTTTTCATCCTGTCTTTCTGAGGAAGGGAATTATGTCTGAAGAGGGAGCACTTCCCTGACCAGCTAAGCTGCCATAATGAAGAAGTCACTCTCAAAATTGTTCTTAATTAACGAGCATATTAATTGAGGGAAAACTTCAGGCTGAGTCACCACTGAAAACAGTGACTGACTGTAAACCAATAGGACTAGTTCCTCAGATGCTAGAAAATCACAGTAGCACCATCTGGCACTCAGTGAGTCCTTGCAGAATTGAACTGCCTGGCTGAAAAAGGGAAAACTGCACTCTCCTGTCCACTCCTCCTTGTTAAAACCCCAAGGTTCTCATAATAACCTTAAAAAGAATGCATTACATTTTTAATCTCCCATTCCTCAGCTGTCTTGAGAACATTTCTCCAAACTATAAATGTAGTGACATTTCTTAGTTGGCTTACCCTTAAGAGTACTTTATCTTCTCAGAAACACACTGAGACAAATACACTGGAGAGAACTGATAATCTAGCATCAGCCAAATCATGACAGTTGGAATCACTAGCGGGAAATGCCTCAGAGCATGAGGTGAAAAGACATTCATTTTTCTTTTCACATTAGACAAAACCCCTTCAATGGCAGCAAACAGGAATAAAATCTTAGAACACCTCACTGTCAGGTAGGAAGGATGAGCAGCATTACAAGTTCTTGGAGTTCATTACAGCAGATTCTGTCTGCAACAGCCAAAGCTTTTGTAAAGACACCCTGTTCATATCTTTTGATAGTGACAGATTAAAATCATGGTCATGCAAAGACCTAGTCACAAAGCCAAACATTTTGTCTGGTCGGTCACAGCTATCATGCCAGTTTCCTCTAAATCCTCTCTCTGCAGAAGAAACAAAAGCATATTTGAGCCCTCATTTTGAACAAGAATGTAATACCATTCTTACAAAAGCCCTGTGAGGGCCTCTCTCACTTGGCTATTTTCAAAATTAATTAGCCATTATCAGTGCATGCTTACTAGAATCTACTTGACATTTCGAAAGGTGTTTTTACTCCCCAAATTAATACCAGAATGGAGGATGATAGGACTATTCCTTAGGCAAACTTTGAGATACATGGCTCTGGCACACAAGAAATAAAACTGTACTATTAAATATGTTAATAACAATAATGCATTATATCTAGAGTTGCATGTCTTGGTCCATGAGCTGCTCCTTACTGTAGTCAGAGCCAAATAAATAATATTTTATGATGCTGTGCAAATGAAAAAGGTAATCTAGTTTGTATTTATCGTTAATAAATCCACTGTTACCTTCAGGCAAAGGAATGTTTATGTTCAGGATCATAATTCCTGTTCTCAGAAGAGGTTTTATCTTTTCTACAAAGAAACGTTGGATTAGTGGCCATCCTTGCAGTGTAGCGTCTGTCACTTCTAAGAGTGACAGTATACACATATACAACTCATATATATCTTCTATATCTTTATATATAATATGTGCATGTATTAAAGACAGATTATATACATGCATCATGAAAGATTCTTCAGTCAGTTCACCCTTTCTCATTACTGCAGGTGGTTCAATGCTAGGTGAAGCATAACTAGACTTTTCTTGCAACCATATGCCTTAACACTTCATGCTTTTCCATGATGGGTTCCTAACTTTCTAGTGGTTTATGTTTTTTAGGTGACAGAATGTTTCCAGATCAGCTAATGTCCAAAACCAGACCTCACTGAATTAAAGTGCTATCTTTTGTTACTCAGAGTATTGCATTTTTCTAGTCTTTCAAGGCACTAGATCCTCAGCTAATATTAACTTTCCGCTGGAAACACTTACTCAGTCTTCAGTTTACCTACTTGTCATCCCCTAAACTGCTCTTTCCTTTAACTCAGCAGCACAGATCACTTCTGTCAAATATATTCTGACAAACATTCCCAGCAGTTTATAGTGCAAATATAACCTGAAGGTCACTCTTCTGTCTCACAGCAAATCAATGTCACGCCAGCATCATCTCAGAAGCCAAGAGGGGATATTCCCCCAAAACATCTCTAGTGCTACCAGCAAAGTTCATTCTCATCTTGACCAAAAAACTAAAAAATAAAAAAGAAAAGAAAAAAAGGAACTTTTGCTCCTTAGGCCTTCACAGCCCCAGTAGTGAAGCAAGTACAGAAGCAAGCTGTCAGAACTGCCTACTGAGACCAGGCTTTCAATCTCACTCAGAGGAGCAATAAAAGCCTGCAAGGAATTGAGCACTTCTGAGAATCTGAACCATACTGACTCTTAGTGAAGCTTCAAATGGTGCCAATCAGCAAGAAACACCAGGCTAGCCACAGAACTGTAATGGAAGCTATTGAGATGCAGCCTGTAAGGTGCCATCTTCAGCTAGTACAGGTACTGAACAAAAAACAATCCCTTAATTTGGGATAGGCACACTGAAGTTAAAAGACATTTAAGTGACAAAGCCTTTTCTTCCCATTTTGACAGGATTTCTTTTTATTAATTTGGTGCAAGGAACAAAAGACATTTAATACCATATCATTGTCATAAGCTCCGGGCACAAAATTAAACACATTTTTCTCTTTTGGTCAATTACTGACCCACAAGAGAAGCCTCTGTTTTCATCCCCAAGCATTCCTTGTCAGTTGTCTCTTATGGACACACCAAGAAGTTTCAGCTCAAAACACAATGTCAGCACTGCCTGCCTAAATTCTAGGAACACCATTTGAGAGCCTCACAAGTGAGCAACCATCACTTCTCCTTGCAGGTCAGCACCTGTGCACTTTACAGCCTAAATGCATAAAAGCACCTCGCCTTTTCCTGCTGTGAGAAAATGGTCAAGAACAAAAGTTACTTGGGGCTGAACAAGCAGAAAGGAAAGAGCAAATATCACAAGAATATTGATCCTTTTGCTTGAGAGATCTATTGTCACTTCTTGTTTTGCTCAGAGTGCAAGAGCTTTGTCTATCCTTTACTTTTATACTCCTATATAAATTTACATACCTTTGCAAGATGAGGAAGGTCTTAAAACCATTCTGAAGGACAGTGGTTACAGCAGAGCATCATCCTCCTATGTAATGAAGAAATGCAATAAGCAAAATTGGAATATGTTTGAGACTTCAAACTCCCAAGAGTCAAAGATTATACAACCAGAAGTTTTTTGCTTTTGCTCATTCAAAAAGGTAAACTAGTCATGCTCCCTTGTCACACTCCTGCAAAGCATCCTTAAGAATTGAATTGGATTATTGGGTTTTCTCTGCCTTGTAGAGTGAATACTCAATCGACACAGTTCACGCTTGAACTCTCATAGGTAGCAGATAAACAGAAGAAGGAAAAGTTATTTGGTCTGTGAGGGCTTGCACAGCTCATAAAATTTAGAGCAGCATCAAAGCTGAGGGACCACACTTACATAACACAGGCAGAGTAATGAGGGGCATCTTTGCCTTCCCATCTGCCCACTGCAGTTTAAGCTGTGAATGTAGCTGTGCTGACTCACTCCAAGTGATCCACTAAGTGATGCTACCTAGTAAATTCAAGGAGTCACACTATGTGTATATTGCCTGTATATAAATTGTCCACACACAGCCTCTTGGAAAAGGACACAAAAAGACTTTTCCTCTCTAACTAGCACAGCAATTAGCACTTTAACTGAAAAATTTGTAAAGGAAAATCTACAAATCAAATGTCCTTCCTTTGACTTCAGACCTCAGCTTTGTGGTTCATTCTAAACTAAGAACAATCTTATTGCCATAGCCTAAATTCCTACTTAAGAGTCAGCAGCTACTCTGGAAACTATTCAAGAGCCTACAAAGGAAATTGAGGGAACAGTGATTTAGTTCAAATAAATTATAGATTGGCTTTGATTCAGAAACTAGCACATGAAATTTAAATATCTCATACAGAAAGGCAGACTAATTGATTCAAATTGCTTTTGGTAACTTACCAGCTGTGAGTAAAAGAAACACTACCCCAATTACAGAAAGCCAGAAATCTTGCTCAGACAGGCACAGCATTTATAAATGGGTGAGGTTTACAGTCTGGTGCCTGTAGGAAAGAAGTGTGTTTTCTGATCCTCTTTTTTCAATTATTAGCTTTTAAACTGTTACAGGACTGTTGCCTTTCCATAATAATATAAATTCTTGCTGAAAGCTTCAAAGAACTTTTGTAAAGAAACAGATGATTTCTTAAGTTTTGTTTGTACAGTGCCTGGCAGAGCACAGCATGTCTCAGATGGGTCATCTAGGCATTGATGCCTACAAGTACTTTAAGCTATCATACACATCTGCATCCTTCCAGGCTCTGGCGTTCTCCCTGGTAACAGAACTTTGTAAAATAGAGCATTATTTTATGTCAAAACTTTGGATTTGATGGCACAAAATCATATATGATGATTCCATTTTGTTCCTCTTCACTTTCATAGTGGCTCAATTACCAAACTCTTTGGTTTTTCAGAGTCTAATTGTATTGCATTAGACATCCTGAGATACCTGTGGATAGACATTTTCTATACAAAAACTTTCGGCTTATTATTGTCCTAGCAGCTATGCAGTTCCAGAACACCAATCAAGATTAATTAAGGGGGCACAATATTACTGAAATCTCCTCTGGTTTGCTCTATCATCACTGAAATTTCTACAACCAGCAAAAGACCTGCTAAAGAAATATGTGACTAATGCTGAAACATTCCAATCTAATGAGACCTCCTGGGAAACCACCTCTCCTTATGTGATCAAAGGGGGAACTTTAATCCCTCTTTGTTCAGATAGGAAGGGCAACAGGTTGCATAAATATATACAGTAGTTATCTGTACTAATCTGTTAAGCAGCCCAATAGCTTTAAATTACTTCATTTCACTTCACACTAAAATATAAGCCTTGTTCAGAAGGCTTATAGTAGGCTCTGCATCTACAGAGCACAATTCTGCTGCCAACTACCCAGAAGAATTTACTTCCTAAATGGTTGACTAGTTATTTACTTTTATTCTCTGTCACCTATTAAAACCTGGTAAGCTCAACAATCCCTATGTGACTTGATAACTGCAGTATGTGTTTGCCAATCTGATGATTACCTGTGTGTTCACAAGACTATAATAGCACCAAAATTCATAGAGATGGCTCAGAAAAGCAAAACACAAACAGCCATGCTGAGATTAGATGGATTCCTCATATATGAGGCAGAGAGAAAAAAGTTCCTGCTTTGAATTGCCCTCTGGAAGAGTGTCTCTATTCAAGGAACACCAATGATGTGTAGGCAGCAATGTTTCTAATTCACATATTCAAACTGGCTGCTCATGATGCCCCGTAAGTTTCCTGCTTATCCATTCTAACCTTTCCTATAGTGGAAGGCAAGAGGGAACAAATTAGTCCTTGCCCTAGGAACGTAACAGAAGAGCCCAAGGTCTAGATATTTCCTCTATCTGCTTGCCTTTATGTTCTGATCTGCTCAACTCACACCACTTATATGACCTCCTGCTGCCATCCTTGGTTGGAGTCCACTGGACCCGCTGCTTTGAAGGGCCCTTGTCAAACATGTGTAGACACTTGTCTAAACGATAGCCCGAAAACATTTAACCTCCAAGGGATCAGGAAAAGAGGCCAGCAACAGAAATCTAGAGGGGTTTTATTATGCAAGCCAAACCTTGTATCAAAAGTCAGAAAAGGAAATATTGATCAAACAACTCAAACAGCAGCACACACTGTATTTTCTTT
>NW_008690647.1:109909-125823 GCF_000695815.1 Acanthisitta chloris | reverse complement strand
CCTTTTTTTTTCCTGGAAAGCTAAACATATTCCATTTTTGCATCTTCCATAATTTCCCACTCTTAATTTGTTTTTAATTAAGTTACTGCTGGGCAAAGAGTCTTCAACTTCACCTAGTTTTGACCAAGCTCCAGTTACATGTTCATTGAAAGTGTAAAAGAAAACAAACTACTTCATACAGAATGCTTCTGCCTGATAATTTGGAAAATGCATATTTTAGTGGAGAAGTCATCTTCATTAGCATACTTTATATAAGCTTATACAATAAGACCTCTTCCCATTTAATATGGCATTGCAGGGAAAATTGAAAAATTCCTACTGGTTTTTTACTAACATGTTGCAAGACTTTTAGTATTACTTAAATGTTAAAAGCCTGAGATTTGAAAGTAATGTTTCATCAGAGAGAAAAAATGCAGCAAATTTCACAGAAAACCAGAGTTTAAATGGCTTAAGTTGAGTCCAGGTAGAAAAAGAATGAGTACTCTGGGACATATATTATTGTGAAGGAAATATAGCTGAACAAGTCAAACAGAGTGGGAGATGTCAAGAGGCAAGCTAGAAGCTTTCAAATGCCAGGCTACAGCAGGGCCTGAGTGACAGCCCTTGCAGCTCTAAAAGGGACCTGACGTGACTGGAATTGAAAGGACTCTTGGTTTAGGAATGAATCTCTTGGATGTAATTTTATTTTTTTTTAAAATCTCTCCTTTTCCTTCTTTCTAGGGATGTCCAATCTCTAGAATTCAAACAGCACAAAAACTACACAGGAGACAAGAATAAAATAGAAAATATAGTCATGAAACTATAGAAAGATTGCATCAGGTATTTGTTTTCTCTCAGCTAATATTAATTCTGGATTTGTTAATCATAAATACAAGCTGGGAAGAGATGAAAAGGATGCAAGTCTTCCAAACTCAACCATCCTCAGAAGTAAGGACCATTTCAGGATGTTTGCATTATTTATTTCCCCTTTTCTTTAAAATACATGCAAAGGTAAAGAGAGGTATAATTTGTTCTGCTGCTGCTATTACTCTTCACATCTAGTGGAGACCTGAACCTCCAGAATTTCATTCATGCCAATGAATCTTGACAACTCTGATATAAAAAGCTGCTCCAAGGAAATAACTGTGCAATTCTTCTTTCTCTGTTGAATGACTATGCTCTTTTATGGTAATATTTTTATGAGAACTTTCTGAAATCAAGTACTAACCTGGTAAAACCTCTAGGAAGCAGAGTGGAATGCAGGCTTAACCTGTGCCCTGCCCATGGATTTCATACCGGTTCAATCACTGACAATTCTGGCAAATGAGCATTGCTGCTCTCCTACCACCCTGTTTTCCTCTTCCTGCCATTCTGTTTTCCCTCTGAGACCTTCCTAAGTAAGGATTGCCAGCCTGCTGGAATGGAAAGAGTAGGTTTAGACAGGAGCAGGTCTGTGTAGCTAGCATGGTCACCGTGGTAGCTCTCATCACTACAGATAAGAAAATCACAGACCTTCAAGTGTTCAACAATCTCATTCACCACAGAATCATTTAGGTTGGGCAGGCCCCTCCTGAGATCATCTAGATCCATCCTCAAATGCTTTTTCATCATTTCCTGCTTAGTGTCCTAGGTCATTGACTTTAGGCATTCTAACATAAAGGGATGAAGCCACAGCTGTGTTGTTTCCTTCTGACCTTAAATATGAGACTTAAGCTTCAAAATTGGATGTGAACATGGCAGTATATCTTGTATGTGCACTCCAGAATAAGATTAAAAAGTGACTAACACTTTTTTTAGTGACATACACTATACATCACATGTCTTTCCATGCTGGAAAAGGCTAATATATTTGTGTTTGTCAGTAGGCCAAACTTTATCCATAATAACTGGTGTCTCTGTGCCATCTTAATAATTATTTGCATTAGTAGTATGAAAATCAGAACTCAGTTTTGCATCTGTGCTACCAAAGGACCTTTCTGAAGGTCCCAGAGCCCTGAAGCTACACACCAGCTGGAGGGCTCAGAGCGGGATCAAAGCCAGATGTAGGAAGTGTCATGACCAAAACTTTGTTTCTGTTTTGAATATGATGCTCAGCTGTGCTGCTTAAGAGTTTTTTCAACAGTCTTCCCTAAGAAATGGAGTAAAGCTGAACGGGTTCCTCACTACTACTGCTTATTTTGTCTTTCTACCTAAATAGCTCTGCTAATTCTTGAGGAATTATTCCAGACTTGGAATTAATGAGATACATTATCTCTGCACCTTGCCAGCCAAGATAACTTGAAACACACTAACTAGCTCAGGTTCCAGAAGCAGTCAAACTGTGACAGCACGAAACTCCACAGGGACTAATTTATCATGCTTCTTAACAGCTTATATTAACCCAAACAAACCACCATGCTTCCAGCATCTCACTGGCTTCCAATCCCCATGTCAAGCTGTTCAGACAGCTCTGCTTCAGCAGCTGCAACACAGACATAACCTGAGCACGAGGATCCTGAAAACTTAATGTTAATAAATAGTCAGCAGATCTAAATAATAACTGAATTACAGATAATATCTATTATAAGGTTCTGAGGAAGACAACATTTATAAGGACACTCAAACCCCTCAAAGTCTAAGGTTCTGAGGAAGACAACATTTATATGGAGACTCAAACCCCTCAAAGTATTTGACATGGACTTAGTTGGGTTAAAACACTGCTAACTGAAAAGACACTATGTACAAGAGCTTAATGCATATACATGAATGTATTGATGAGTGACTGGTCATTAAATCAGCAATAGGTTAAAACACTGAATTGATTTATAAATCTAGAGGACTTATGATAGTTTATAACATCTGTTGAAGATATACCCAGTAAATGTAAAGGATTAAAGATGCTTCTGAAATTACTTGAGGTATACTGTTGATTCAAAAGAGAAATTAGAATGTAGTTTTCAAAAAGTATAGTAATCAAGGTTAATACTAATGTGATATACCCAAGTACATGTGAGAAAAGGACTGACAATGATAATTATTACCATTGAAGATTATTTTGATTAAGTGATGATTAAGTGATTAAATATAATGATTAAAAACCTTTCAATTTCCATTTTCATGTTTGATTAAAATGTCACATAGAAACAACAAGGTCCTAAATTAAAATTATTTCAATATTTCAATATTACAACTAAATCTTGTCTCCAGAGCAAAGAATAAGGAGAGGTTTATCTCATTATTTTCTGTTCTAGCATGTTAATGATAGGTGACAATTTTCTTTGAAGAAACTTTGAGCATTTCATGCTATTCAGTATATGAGTAGTACAAGAGAAGAAGAGCCCTGTCCATGGCCACATCTCCAGAGGAAGCTCAGGCTGGGGTGGACAACAAGAATCCAAGCCCTGCCCTTGCCTACCCCTCTCCTCTCTGCTCAACTTAGCTCTTCCTTCTGGGGCTCCTTGCTTCACCTGCTGTGACATGGCCACCACTGTGCACCTGCTGCTGAGTGTGACATGGGTGTTCATGCACTGTCTGACCTGCAATATCTGCACAAAGAACACCCTATGGTGCTGTGGGATTAACCCAAGGCATGTGCACCAGCACAGGGCTGTGCCAAGCCAGCAGTGGCTGCTCCTCGAGTAGAAGTGCTTGCTGGGAAGGTGCTGCTGTGCCTTGGGGCTTTCATTCTCACAGAACTGAGCTGCTATTGGACTGGTAGGCATAGAAACCACTATTTGCATGGTCAAGCAGCAGTTTGCTGCCTCTCTGGAGCAAAGGAGAGGTAGGCTGAAGACATGGCAAGGAATTTTAACTGCTTTCCTACATTTAGAAATCTAAATTTAGTTGTATGCAATCTGGTACTGAAAGATAGCATGAGGGATTCATGTGCTCTGTGCTCGAGTCGTCATGATTCATCCGAACTATTTTAGACCTCCACGTCAGGATGGGATCAATACAGGCCTAGAAATTCTGGTCTTCTTTTGTACTTTAGCACTAGAGATAAGCCTTTATTTTGACAAATAGAGCATTTCATCTTGCAACTTAAAACGATATGAATGAATGTTGAATAACGTTTTGCATTATACATATCCTGTAAAAACTCCTGAAGACATAATGACTGCCAAATTGCAGTCACTTGCAGATACTTGTCATTGATAGGACAGACAGAAAGAAATCTGTTTGATATTTTTGGTCTAAATGCATCAAAATTGAAAAGGGGAAAAAAACCTTTTTCTTCATTATCTTTTCAGGTGAGAAATTCATCAAAACCATTTTTTTTTCTTTCCCTAACTGATCAACATTATGTCTCTTCACTTTTGCTCTCTCATAGTCAATCAAAAACTTCCTGAGCAGCTTTAAGGGACTAGGAAAGACAACAGCAGAGTCTGTTATTGCTTAAATTGATACCTTACAATATTTAAAGCTCTTCTTTGAACAAAAGACTTAGGTTACAGTTGTAAAATAACAGATTTATCGCCATATGGAAGGGGAAGCTGAAGTCTTACTAGTATATACTAGAGTTTCTGCTGGAGTACTTACATAACTGTAGCACCTTTAAAAAGGGGGGAAAATAGAAATGAATGCAGAGAAATATAACTCACTGGCCTGATGCTTCCAAATGGGAAAGAATGTAGAAATTATAATTCAGAATTTTTTTAGCTCAAAACAATCTTTAGATCTTAAAATATATATCAAGATAGTATATACAGAGCAGACACACAAAGAACAAGTTAGAGGTAACACCAAAATGACAAACCTGGAGCAAAGATAAGCATGCAGAAGTTAGGCTGGTGCAATACTCAGGCTACAATGGTGCCACTGTACAAGTGAGCTTCCCCTTTTCCAGTTGATGACTGTGACAGGCCACAGCATTGAAAACCAAGAGGTGATTGTGGTCACAACATTTGGAGCTCTTCCAGAGTAACCTTTAGAGGTTTTGAAATGAGCACAATCATTTCTGTAAGTGCTTATTCATTTTTCATATGCCCAGTCTGTCTTCCATTCTGCATTTAAATGTATTACACTTGCACTTGCACTTTTAATGGATATCTAAGATTTTAATGGAATTTCAGTGAACTGCACTTTGTATTTCCCTCAAAAAGGAATGATTCATTAGGAGCTGAAGCCAGTCTCCTTTTTTGTTCTGGCTAGTAAGAAGAAAGCCTGGAGGTATATTGTATTAATTCCTAATACAAATGAAGTTAGATGACTGCAGAGCATAATGGTTATTTACACTGAACAGTGAAAGAGGCATAGCAGAGGAAAATGTGAAATGGAAGGGGACAGAACAGAAAATATGTTTCTGCAAACTAGGGAATGAGATAAGAGGGGAAAAGGTTGTAAAAAGATTACATACAGAAATGTAATCAAACTATAAGCACTATTTTCTTTCAGATATCATAAGCAGAATAGGATTTCATATCACATTAATCAGAGCTTTATAAATGCAACAGAAATGAAACAAAAGTTTCATTTGCTGACTCCAGTCACAGTCCCTGCAGGAGCTGGCTGAGTGCTGATATCCCTACTTGGAATAAACATACTTGATTTTTTTTAACAAAAATACATTTCATAGTGTATTTCTTCAGCCTTTTGATAAAGCAGACTTAGCATAGATATGTGCATGCCATGGTAGATCAGCAAGCAGAACTTTAATTACATCCATATCAATTTTAGGCTCCAAATCTTGTTTAAAACATTATTATATTGGAAAAGGTTGATTGTAACAATTGCATAGCTATACTTTACATTTTGGTATGCATTTGTTATCTCAATTTTCTAGTTAATCAACATGTCCCAGAATATTTTTTTAGCAACCTTTAGTATCTTACAATCCTAATTAAAGGGGTATTTCGTGCCAGCAAAGAAATTAAAAAGCAATAGCTTTTATATGTAACCATCAGAAAAGCAGGTAAAAATCTCCATTAAATGTTTATACAGATTTAAACTTCTAATGCACAAACCCCTTCTTGTGTCAACATCCTTTCATGCCTCAAATATTTAAAATTTGACAATTTTCATTAAAGACTGAAGCTTTTTGAAAGGCAAAGCTTTTGTCCACATTGGTAGCAGCTTATTTTAAAGCATCTCTAAAGGAAACCTCTCCTGGAGATAGAATTGTAAAAGCTGACATGTATTCAGGAATGTAAATCAGCTTTGCCTTTACTGTGCATGTGTTTCCCTATCAAGCCCAGATCAGTGGGCCAGCTGGCATTTGCCTGTGTGAAGAACAACAGAACTGGAAGTTGCCCATTCAGTTCAGTAACAGCATCTTCCTAAGCAATTCTACAATGTCAGTCACCACACTAATACTAGGGCTTCTGCTATAAGAATTGATTGCCTTCAGGGCGATTAAGGGATAACAGCGAAAAAAAGAGATGGCAGAAGTTCAAGTTATTGAACAGGTAGTTTAATCTTCTAAGCCGAAAATGGAAAACATCTCCATTTTCAGTTTTGTTACAGTGTAAGAAATAAGGGCAAGAAAGTTTAGATCTTTTTCTTGCCTGTCACTCAGCCAGATCAATTATTAGAAAAACAAGCACATGCTCTGAATTTTCCAAAGATTCCCATTCAGGGATGTGAGTTCATCATCTTGCCCTGGAACACCAGGAAATAAACCCACTCCAATGACTAATCAGAAGGTGCTGGTCAATGAAGGGATGAGCCTGAAGTATGTGACCAACTCATACAGGTAGACTGGGTAACACACAGGTCACTCAAATCACTTGGCCAACACAGAATTTACATGACATTTTTTGTCCCCCTTGATTAACGCATCCTCTAAGCTGTGTCTGAAGCCAAATTTCCTTTCCATCAACAATATGTAATGTCTATAATGACCTTAAGGATTATGCAGTGCGTGTTGTGGAGAGTATCCATACCTGCTCTAGGGATAGGTGGTCATGTTGTGCTTGGTTTGACACTTCCTAAATATCCCTGGATATTGTCAACCACACAAAGTGACTAAGCCACAAGATGCCTAATGCCATGTGCCACCAAGTTAAACAGTATAAACAACTAGATAAGCCCAGGCAGCCTGAAAGTATTAGACAGGATGCAGTGTCCTGCTCCATAGGCCTGAAATGTTGGAGTTGTTTTGGTATTTCATTGTTTCATTACATTTTGCTCTTTGTCAACTCATTGCTTTCCCTCTGTAGTACCCATTCTCCTTTTTTTTGCCATACTGAGTAACTCCATCTTCTGCAGAAACACTTACTTGAGAGATGTACATTGTTGTAACTAGTTCATTGAGAGTCTCAATCAGCAACTTCTCACTGACTTCACTAGGGGCTGGATGAAGCCATATGACTAGATTTGGGACTAGCTCTTTCAGAGCAGGTGTTTTTACTTCCCAAGGGTTGCTTCTCACTCACAAGACTGAATGATTCAATCTTGAGAATGTGCCTTTTCTTTCCAGTGAAATTATTGCATCTGTACTCAAAATAGTTTCAAGAAAGTAATCGTTGTATATAGTGCCCATGACAATTTTACTGTGTGCCACCAAGAACTGCACTGGGAAAAAATGAGTTGCAGTATTTCCTCTTTTACAGCAAATGTCTTGAAGACTTGTGGATTTCACATCATAACTGAGAAACCTCTGTCACCATGTGCTTGTGAAGAAGAGTGACTCACTGAGGAAACAATTCTTTTCTACTTCTCAAGCACAAACATGTGCTTCATAGGTATTAGTGTTCTATTGGACATTCTTGTTTTCACACTTCACAATACTCTCAAGCAAATTTTTGTACCTTTTATGCAGTACCAACCCTTTTTACCAGCCTGCAATAAGTACCTTTTACTGTGTGTTTGTAGCCACAGAGAATTGCAAAAGAAAAAAAACACAGATTAAACAGTTAAAAAATACAAGCATATAAACAAACCATAACTAAAATAGAAATTGCTATTAAAAGAACTGACAATTCACAGTATTTTCACTGCTGACAAAAACAAACTCCCTGTCCCAGAAATGGGGGGATCTCATTCATTTTTATATACATTCTCAGAAAATTTGGCTGTTGTCCTCTGCAATGCTCTGAGCCCATTTCTGTGGAATCTGGCATTTACTTATTCAGAAGAACACATAGGTCTCCTATCAAAAATCACGACTGCTTCTCAAAAACTATATTGCCTGCTGCTTTACTAAAGACTTCTTGATACATTTATGCCTTATAGTGGGTAAAAGAAGTGGGTGATGGACACTTGCTGAAAACTTGCACTGCCACCTTTTTCAGCCACCTCTACTACAGAGCATCTGAGTGAGTGTGCCGAAGCCACTTATCTTCATAGCTATTCACCACTCCCTGCTGCAGACACTCTACTCTGTTCCTTCTCAGCTTCAGCACAAGAATACCATTATAAGTTTATGAGAAACATATAAAGAACCTTCCAACCTACCTTCACCAGCACCTGGAAAATCTCAGAAGCACCACTTAAACACCGTGATATGTTCCCTTAATTTTAGCAACCACTGTCTTTCAAACAGGTTAACTCCTCCTTAACTGTTCCCATCATACTCTGCCTCCATAGCAGCTGTTGTGTGAATCTGTTACCATTAAGACAGAAGACTCAAGACTTGAGCCACTCATCTGCACTTTGTCTGGGACACTATTTACCTGTGGGGCTATTTCAAGACCCTAAACCCTAGTGATACTCGTGCATATCAATAACATTGATTTCTACCACACCCCAAGCAGTATCTTGGGAGAGACACATACACAGCACATCCCTCACTGATCAGGCAGCAAGTCATGGACAGAAGCCATAGTGCATTAAATAGGCAGGAGCAGTAGTGAATGAAATAATGCATGAATACATTGGCATCAGTGATAGAGAGTCTTCTTCCACCCGAGAAGCACAAATAATAAGCGCCTCTTTCCAGACAAAAAAGGTTTTAGAGCACTATTTCAGAGGCTGCCAGTGGTCCACTAATCTGGCAGTTCAAGAGGGAAATATTTTCATTGCCCATTGAATTAATCCATACCTTGAACTGTTTATCATGTCATAGGAAAATAGCTCTCCATTAAGGAGACATCTGCATGGGGCATAATATTGCCTGCCTGGTCACCTGTATCTGCTTCCCAGAACTCATGCTGCAAAACGTCTGCCTCAGAGTTTCTTCTCAGCCACCCTCCATGACACCTTTTATTTTTTGGTACACGGATTCTTCAAAGAATGACCTTGAGGGGATGGATTCAACAAAAAAATAATCCCTAAAAACAGAACTGAAGGGAAAAAACCTGATCTTTCCAGAGAAAGTTTTATAGCTTTTTTCAGGTAATTTGAGATTCAATGATGAATAATATAAACAAAATTGGTCCAGGTGCACATAGTGTAACAGACTTGTTTGCTGTGAAAGTGCATACAGGCAGAGATTTACCTATGAAACTAGAAGGATTTCAAAGTCTCTGACCATGCCTACAACTTCTCATCCCTAGCACTAACTGCTAATTACTCCACTGGTTAATTTGCTTTCTTTAGACTTGTTCCAAAATATATAAATACTATCTTAAATATTACACAGGAAGATATTACTACAAAAAAAGAATGCCATAATGAAAATAGAGCAACCTGGCATCTTGAACTCTCTTTAAATTTCTCTTGCCATTCACTTCCACCAAATGAGGCATTCCAAATTTGCCAATTTATCCAGACACCTGAGCCAATTTCGAAGCATTGATGCTAACATACCTCCCAAGAAGTCTTAATCTTATCTTAGATTACTGCTGAACAGTACTTTATCATGTACTTCATTTATGTCAGTTAGATTCTTTGGGTGATTTACTCCAGAATGTAGGTTCTTAAGCAAAAATCCTCTAATAAAACACAGATTTGGGTTGGGTTTTTTTCTAATATACTTAGGGCAGTATGTCTTTCCATTTCCAGACACTTCAAAGCAGACCAATGCTCTGCAGAAATGTTTATGGGGTTAAGTATCTTTTGGAAAGCTGACCTTCCTCCCTATCCCCTCCTCTATTTTTTTTACTTAGTAGTTTGTCTCCTTGAATAATCTCTTTTTCCTTCAAGCCACATTAGCTATCTAATGTTAGGTAAAAATTGTTGCCACACTTACATGAAAGTAATTGTTCTCACTGCTACTTCCCATTGTACTGTATCTGGGGTCTGCTGCAGCTCCAAATCCCCAGGCTCGGAGAGTACTGAGACCAGCCTCACAGTGTCACCCTGGGGAGCCCAGACATCCCTTCAACCAGGCCTTATCCTGCACTTGAAGGCTGGGGAGCCATGATTCTCTCTGCTGTGGATAATTTCCACTAGTCTGTACTTGGTATGCAGCTGACATGGTAAGGAAGGCTGGCCATGCTCGGCTGCAGCGTGTCCTTCAGCCTGTCAAGTCAGTTGCCTTCATTTTGATGCATGTTCTTTGTATATGGGGTAGAGATTGGGTTAGTTTTACTGCAAAGTCAAAAGTATTAGCTAATTATTTTGATTATTTGTTATCCTGCTGAGACAAATGTTATGAAGAACAAAAGGCAGAATGCTAATCTGGTATGAGGTTTGAGCATTACTCAGGGAATAGAAGCACTATGAAAAGATCTTGTGAAATCAGAAATGTTGCCTAGTAATAATAACAGAAGAAGGGACTTGTTCTCTAATTACCAGACATGAATTTGAGAAATTTGTCTTCCGAGGCACCATGACGTTGCAGTTCATTACATTTTCAATGACTCATATTATGAATATGTCCTTTTAATCGCTCTGTAATCTCTTGACCCTTATATTAAGAGGATCATTCATTCTTCCAAGATAGGGGTTACCCTTGTGTTCACAGGGTACTGCCTTAGTCTAAGTGGACTGGCTGCATCCAAATTCTAGCAGGTAATGAGAATCCAAGTGAAGAGCACAGCTATAGAGACTAGTAATCCAGAGTGGGAGGGAGAGTCCCCTCAAAGCACAAAACAGCTGACAGAAAGAACAAATTAAAGGAAGATTTACACGATCACCATAGGGTTAGAGTTTTCAATTGCTCTATTACATTGAGATTGCAAGTTTAGTATCATATGGTGGGGTCCTCAATAAGCATATACCTGAAATAAACAGCCTGACTGTGCTTCCCATTGGGAAGTATTAGTTTGTAAACTGGACCAACCTTTACCATTTGTCATTAGAGCTACATACAGGATATGTACAACTCAACACATGATACATCTTAGAGAAGCATTAAGTCTTGGGAGGGCTTTCAGCGTGTTTGGAACATGTGGCATGGCTGACTGAATGCATTCAAAATACTAAGCAGTCAACACTCAGGTTACACATTCAAATTTAATGTTCCTTGAGGCTTCAGAATTTCCACTCCAAGTGATGTTCATAGTTATATCAATATCAGTGTGAGCTGAGTCAATGCCATTCTCTGTATCAAAGCTGCTACAAACCACAGATTTATATAGGCACTTTGAATTCTCAGTATAATGTAAAATCATTTATGTACATGCTGAACAGGTCAAATTTTATTGACTTAAAAGCCTTAATAGTCTACACTGACATTGACTTAACACAGTCAATCAAAACTGCATAGATGATGTTAGCTTACTGCTTCGTATTTCCTTTAGCATTGACTCTTGTTATAAACTGTTCAAAGGTCAAAAAGTACTGACTACTAAAGAACTTCGAGGAAGCTTCTCACCTTGTTAGTGAAAAGGATGTTAAAAAGTTCAAAGCAAAAGAGAACATGAACTTATGGAAGTGCAGGCACCAGCAAGCCTAAAAACTCTGAGTTAATCATAAAAGTAGAGAAAAGGAAGAGTCACTTTTTGCATTTCTCAGAGACACGGATTAAATCTTACCTAACTGGCATAATCCAAGAAGAAGAATTCTAGTCTTTTTGTTTAGCATCACTTCCCCTAAAACATGCCCTTTTCACATAGACCTTGGAGAAGTCTTAGCATATGCATTTACCCCTATGGTTTGGTTTCTTTAATCAAAAAGGAAAAGTAGGCAGAAACCTTGCTAATATTTCATCTCTTAGCTTCTGATGGGAGAAAACAAAACATAATGCAGCAACCACTGCTGTCCAAGTGTTTATATATACTTTTTTTTTTTTATGTTGTACTTGACATGGATTTACAAACCATAGAATCAGGGAACATGGATAATGATAGTTCCTATCTGTAACTAGTCTACATTCTGAATAATATGTTAAAAATTTTACCATCCTGCTATATACAAAGCATAAGCAAAAACCCCAGTTGTTTAACTCGGTCTCAAGAGAAACTTGCATTTCATTCTCAGTGAAGAGAGGCACTAGGAGCTGCATATAAAAATTTAAGTCATTAATCTACAGAAATAATTCAAAAATTCCTTGCAGTGAGAATCACTACATCCTTTTATTACTTAACCTGTGCAATAAAATAGAAGGAGCAGGGCAGAAAGATCGAAGGCAGAATGACAGATACCAAAACTCATCCTTGGGATAAGCCATGTGCTGACTCATAGCTCAGCTTAGGAGGTTGGGACACAGGCTCCTATAACTGCAGTTTGTCCACAGCTGTGTCATCAAAAACACTTAGAGACACAGGCAATGTCTCTGCAAAATTCAGTTTCAGAATTTCTGCCACAGATTGGGGTTCCATTTGAGAACAATGGAATAGTACTTCTGCCTCAATACCATAAAATGCCAGGCTAGAAGGTCAACTGAAACATAAGCTATAAATGAGTCAAGCAATCTTTAGTTTCCTGCTTTTCCTCAGGGGTTTGCCCCAGAGAGGGAGAACTGTGCAGGGGTTATTCCCTCTTCAAAGACCAGTTCACTCCAAATCATACTTCATACACACTTCTCTCTGCAGCACAGTGCTGCTGCACATTTCTTTGCACATTACTTTTTCTTCAGTGAGGGAATATATTCAACTTTGCAACTACTACTGTGCAGTGTTCTTATACACAGCTTAGTGAAATATCTCTCCTTGGGAGTCTATCGTTCCTATGAGACTGAGCTTTCCAAAGAAAATACCCTGCATATTTTTGTGTCTTCTCTCAAGAGATATTAAATAATTTATACTCAAAATACACAGAGATTTCATGCCACTGCTCTCCTGTCCATGCAGAAGTCAGCCTTCAGAATACCAGGCATATGCTACCCCTTGGCAAACAGTTGACCATGGCATCAGGACAAGTCATTCATGCAAAAAAGCCAGGGCAAACAGCCTAACTCTATGTGTTTGAGCAAAAATGCTTTATATTACTTCTGCTGCTTCCAAATGTCTGTTTACTTTCATTAAATAAATTTTACTATTTATGAAAACAGAGGACATTTATGTATGCATGTGGAGTGAGTTATGATCAATTTTGCTTGTAGGTGGCATGATATAAGCTTAAATCTAATTTAGCAGCTGTAAAATATGATTCAAATTTTATAGGCATTTTATTTCAATATCCACAATACTGAACGTTTAAGAAATTGCCATAAATCGCTGCATTTAAAATTTTGGATATCCAGTTATAGTTTCTGTTCATAATTCAGAGTTCCTTCTGTTCTGTGAAGTACATTGAACATGAAGCCAATTTGGGTTTTGTTTGTTTGGCCACATAAAATTCAGGAGATGTGTTTCTGAGAAATTAGACCTATTCATAATCACCACTCTACATATATTTTTATTTACTTTCTTATATATGCACTCTTGTAAGTGGCATATAAATACATGGATAGTCAGTGGGATGCCTCCTGTTGGGCTGTATTTTGTCTCTTCCAATTGGATGATGTGTTTATTTCAAGTCTAATAAGCAACCAATATTTTTACAGCTACAAACACTTTTTTTTTATTTATTCAGGCTTTTGAAGGAAGTGACCATACAAGACTCCCTAGAACTGTACCAAAATACTTTTTGGAAACATGCTGTATAATTTATGTGGACTTCAGAGTGTCTGTAAGTAATTACATTTCTCTGCAGAAATTCTCTTGATTGCCATTTACAAAAGGTCCATTTACAAAGGAATCTTCTACTAAAACCTCTACAAGAAATGACTCTTTGGTGACAATGGAGGTGGGAGTTAACTATCTAAGCAGGGGTGTATGTGCACATATATACTTGTATGAAAATGCATACATAGAGTCACACACATACAGATGCATGTATTTATATACATATATACATACACAGATATTTTATTGTCCACTGGCCAACAGAGTAGAATTTGAAAATGGGAAGGAATCACTGTGAATAAAGATCTGTGGATCCACTGCAGTTTTTTATTATTCTTCTCAGATTTTTTAGAGTTTTTTCAAGAAAGTTTCCAAAACACGTATGGAATTATGCATCAATTGTACCCACTAAAACTCATTGGGGTTTAGAGGATTAACTCCATCAAGCTCCATGGAAAAATATCTTTGCTAGAATTCATACAGGACTGCTCTTCTAACTTAATAATGTCTTGGCCAAGGGAAGAATCTCTTCAAAGTTCCACAGCAGCTCATGCATAGCAATAGAGACTAAAGCACGATATAGAGTCTGGTTTTCAATGAACAGTAGAGAAAGCTCCACAAATCTAAAAATGGAATGAAATCAGCTTTTCATATACTTTTTTGTATAGTTAGTTAATGGGAAACAATCATGATAACAACCTGCACATTTATTAATTATACATTCCAGAGAAAGAATTTACTTTAATTCTATGCCAATTGAAATCCAGTTAGGATTTGAAATCTGAAGAGATATAATGATATACTGGAACAATCTTTGATTACAGAGTTAATTAGAGAGCAAGTAGTTTATTTTTCATTAAAAATTAATAATTCATGCACCTTAATTGTTGGATAATGATGATTTTTGTCTGCCATATGTGTTTAAAAATTCTAACGCTGTGCTTTACAGTGATGATTTCAAGTATTCATTTTTCATAAAATACTTGTCAAAGGGTTGCTGCTAAGCAGCTATCAAAAATCTAATGCAAATAAACTGCTCATTTAAAATGAAACACAAACACAATCCTAATAAGTCTGAGTTGCCAAGGCTTCTATTTTTTGCTTTATCAGGGAAAGCCACAAAGAATTCTCTTGAATGGAAAGTCAGAACAAACCAGGACCATAAGCAGCTGAGAAATTCTGAAGGGCTAGTCCTCTTAAGAAAGCTGGAGGCTCCAGACAGGAGCTCATAAGCTTTCCTTCAGATTTAATTCTAGATGTCCTTTTCTTCATGCACATGTGAATAAATGGGAAAATTATTTCTGTTAGCTAGAGCTCCCATTTCAGCAGAAATGCAATCATCATGGTACCTAAATATTGTGTGTACATACTCCAACTCAATTTTCTCAGCACTATTTAGATGTACACAGTGCTTAAACCTCATAGAAAGAATGGTTGTTTGTAATCTAAAAACTGTATCAATGTTTGCCCCTATTTTTCAGGTTTTAATTTCCCAAGAGATATAAAATAATTTCTCAATTTAGCTTATTACAGAGCACTCCCTTTCAGAACATCCTTACCCTTTTGCTGTCTTATTTCACTTGCACCAATCACAGCAATTATTAGCTGGAAAGACAATTTTTGATAAGGGCCTCTCTATCTCAGGTGGAACTCCACAAGACTCTACCACTGCTGCTGAGCTCACAGTACATATCAAGTCAAAAACTTTGCACTAAAATTACCAGCGGATGTCATATTCTCCTGGGAATTAAATAACAGTAAAGAAGATATGGTGACAATCTATACCCTGCAGCATCATATCTAGGATCAGTTTTAACTAGTGTCAGACATATTACATCCAATACTGTCTAGAAACAATGCAAAACATATATATCTACTGAGAAGAATTTAATTAATTTTCCCACAGGAATCATAGAATAGTTTGGGTGGGAAGGGACCGCCAAAGGTCATCTAGTCCAATCCCCCTGCAATAAGCAAGGACATCTTCAACTAGATCTGCTTGCTCAGAGCCCCACCCAATCTGATCCTCAATGTTTCCAGTGTTGGGACAACAAGCCCCACTCAGGGCATCCTGTTCCAATGTTT
>NW_008690647.1:95876-109896 GCF_000695815.1 Acanthisitta chloris | reverse complement strand
TCCCTATATTAGTATCCAATGATAGGACAACAGAAAAGTATACACAAATGGAAATGCAAAAAATTCTATTGAGGCACAAGGATGTTCTTTACTTTAAGATTGCTCAGACACTGGAAACAGAATCACAGAACAGGTTGCCCAGAGAAGCTGTGGATTCTCTGTCACTGGAGATATCCACAACCTAACTGGACACAGTTGTGGGTAACCTGCTTAACTGATTCTGCTTTCAGCAGGGGTTTTTGTCCAGATAATCTCCAGGGGTCCCTGCCAAACTCAGCCACTCTTGGATTCTATGCTTCTAAGTGCTTTTCCCATCTCTGTAACTCCAGCCAGCCTTTTGGCTCTCATACTTCCTTGGACCATAAATATTTAGGGCCATAGTTCAGTTTAAGTTTACATCATGTCTTCAAAATTACAGAGTTAGCATTGCTGTTCATAGTCTATATTTTTTAAGTCACTTAATGCCTTTGTTAAAGCCAAACAATATTGCATTTGTCACACTGTGATGCACTAAGTAACTATTTTAAATTGGTGATGTTCACTGAAGAAAGTGCTAAGATGACTACTTTTTCTGGCCTGGAACAGTAGAGAAAAGCACATGTTTGCAAGACTAGAAACATGTTAATAGAGGCCTGTTTGTGACAACACGTAGTATAAACTGATGACTAAACAAGCTTGCACATATGGTAAATGAACATTATACACAAAATCAAAATTCATGCATGTATCTATAAAGATAAATGGAGTACTGTGCAATTCTAGAGATGTTTTTCCTTTCTTCTGGAAAATGTCTACTTCACTTTGAATGATAACATAATGTAACTAAAAACAGTACTAAAAGCAGTGCTGCTCTGAAAGCCCAAGGAGACAGGCACAAATTTAAAGCAGCAGTCTAAAAACCATGACTAAAAGCTTCCTCTTCCCTCCCACCACTACCATTTAAATTCAGTTAGTACAAGGTGTAGTCTCACGTCATGTAATATTGTTAAGCATGAACAGTCTCTCCCTCTTTTTTTGTTTCAATAAATACTGAACCTGCTTCTGAACATTGTCTTTCACTAAGGAAGTCCACAAGTCAAGACAGAAAATAGACATAGGAAGGTATGTTTATGCTGGGATAAGTAACTTCTTATAGAAATTTTGATCATAAGTTTTTTTCCAAATTCTTACTTGGTTACCATAGTTCTGGACTGTGATAATGAAGATAAAAACATGTACAAGGATAAAATCCATCAGCTTGGATATGCTGTGTGAAGGAAATGAGACAACTGATGGCTCAGTCTACCCACTGCTTTGGAAACCTGTACATTAATGCAAATGTGGGGAAGACTCAATAGAATCTCAATAGGAATACTTCATAATGAGCACTTAATGACTAGCACTGTAGAAATCTAGTAAATTAGACACGTTACTACAATGGAAAGGGCTACCATGTTCACATATATGATCCAAATTTGGGAAATTTTCCTTGCTGAAAGTCTGGGAACATGTTAGTGTCCACTGCAGATGACAAAACCATGAAATGCAGTGGAAAGGACTTTTGTGAACAAATATCACAATCGCCCAAGGCACAATACAAGGTAATAATGGAGATTTACACTACCCAGACAACCATTAGAAACAGAATGAGTGTAGTACAAGGTGAATTAATCTGCAAGTTATGGTGGTGATAAGTATTTACAGACACATGCACATACAGGAGGCAGGAAAAAACAATCAGTGCAAGGACTGTTGTATATTTAACTGAAATGCAGCTTGGATGAAAATGACCACAGTATGACAAGAGTTAATGAAACTTCAGAAAGGAAGGGGATTGGATAGCAGGATAAAAACAGACTTTAAGAAAATAGAGTTCAATAGATTCTACAAATCCTTTGATAAAAGCACTTATGACTGGAAAAACAAAGAATTACAAAGAGTGGCAGTTCCACCAACAATATTAACGGTGAAAAAACAAGCACAATCTATCCCCATACAGAAGCGGAAAATAACTACATCAGAAGCTCCTCACCAGTGTCAAGTAAAAGCAGGAAGCACAGAGAAAGTGGAAATAGGTCAATTATACTAAAAATATAGGAGGAGTGTGTAAAAGAAAATTAGAAATGTCATAGCATAAGATGGAAAGAAACCAGCAAAGAATTCAAAGACCCGAAGAAATAATTGCAGATGTTAGGAGTAAGAGAATTAGTGTCAGTCTGGTAGTTACTGATTGGAGAAGGAGAGCTTTCAGAATGCCAGGACAGTTCACATATTGAATGATATTCTAGCTTTAAATGTTAAATGCAAGCAGGTGGTTAGAACAATTAACACTGTAGAAAAGAGTAAAATCTCAGTTTGGAATAACAAAAAACAGATCACAACAATTCAGCTACTCATACTGACTGATGAATTCACTTAACTAGCTGCAACAAATAGACATATTAAAGCCCATTAGATACCTGTGAGGAACTGAAAACCCAAAAATGTAAATTGTAGTGTCTGTCAGTTTTGGAAGAACAAGTGAAATAAAGTTATTTCCCCTCATCCCCAAATTGATCAACATAACGAGGCATCTGAAAAATAAGACAGTTATGACTAAGAGCTGGCATGGATTGGTCCAGGACAAATCATGTCAAACTGATTTTCTATTTTTCTTCTCTGATAGGGCAACAGGTTATGTGGATGAGGAAGAAATATTGTGTACATCAATTTTAGTAGAGCTTTTGACATGATATATTCTATTAGGTGAACCAGGGAAGCATAATCACAAAAGTAGTAAAGAATAGATACAAAAATGCTTGGAATAACCAGTTAAATGGTTTACTACGAAATTGTAAAACATGCTCACTGGAGATCCAGAGGCCTATTCACAGATTTGGTTCTATTCCATATTTACATGATTAGTCTAAATAAAGGAAGAGAAAGTACATTTGTTAAACATGCAGCTCCCACCAAAATAAGAAAAACCCCATGTACATTGGGGGAGAGTCTGAGAATTCACAGTGATTTTGACAAACTGAGAAAAAAAGATCTGACACTAAATTGTTCGAGATTTAAAAAAGAACTTTGATTTGTTCACAAGTCATGCATGAGACAGCAATGTCACAAACTTGTAACAAAATAAATGTTATAAACGTTTGTGCCTGTTTTAATAAACGTGTGACATAAAAACATACAAACCACAGCACCTAAACTCACACACCTACATCCACATAATAAATAATGTGAAAAGTCCTTGTACCACTGTTCTCCTCTAGTCACCGTGGGCAAGACTTCAGCAAGACTACTATTGCCTCTATGAAGCAAATGAAGCTGTCAACTGTGCTTTAGCAAAGACATGGACAAACTGAGGTAGATAATCAGAGATTTAGGAAACATAACAAAGGAAAGAGTAAAAGAATAGGGAATACTTCAACTTGATAGTTACAGTAGATAAGTGAAGGAGTAATGGGCTTAAACTACACTCATATATCAGTTTAGAGATAGAGAAAAACCTCTGGTAGTAATGAAGGAACAGTGAAATTAATTGCCTGGGGTGGCCATGGTATAGCTATCACTGGAGGATTTTATAAACAGGTTATACAAACATTTGTCAGGAACTACACAGCTGTAATTTATTCTGTCCTGAGGGTCTCCCAGATTTCTTTTTCCAAGATTCTGCCATCCAAAATAGTCATTAACTTAACAGATAAGGTACTCACACAAAATGAAGGGGTTCTGGCATCAAGTTTCTGCTCTAACCTAGACAAATAAATATTTAACAAGCACTTCAGCCCCAGACTTGCATGCTGATCATCTGCATCTGACACAGATGCCCTAGCTCCTGAATTACCATCTCACTGGGAATCTGAGGTGTTCGCTCATTTGCTTACCTACAGGAAATTTCTGCACCTGAAAGACTTCAGAGCAGACTTTTCATTAGAACTGATAAGAATTTTGTAGTTAACAAATTGACCCACAGTAAAAAGTATTTAGATTACAATTTTTTTTCCCACCTGGCTTCATGCATCGAAGTTGCATCTTCCTCTATTCATTTGACTCTCTTGGGATGGGGTAAACATCTCACTTGCTATGTCTAGGATTTAGCCAATTTTCTTGGACTTAACAGACTAACTTTCACATAGCTACACTTAGGTGGGATGAATCCCCAGACACAAAAACTGCTCACCTACATTACTTTGCAAAATCAAAAACAGCGTCATAGTCTGGTCTTTAACAATTTTAGCTTACATTTCAGTTCTCATCCAACAGAGATGATAGCTTGACACCTTAAAGTTATTTTATGCATATTCTGATTGTATTAACTATTTTTAGCTGTCTTTTTAAACTGAAGTGTGTGAGTAAGCACATTTTGCCAAACTGCAAAGTTCAGCAATGCTTTTAAAGGCATAAGCTCCTTTGAGGTTTAATGCAGTCTTTTTCCAAGTAGTATGATTTCAATCCAAACTCAAAAATATCACCATTTCACTTTGTGTTCTCAAGGCAACAAAAAGGATAAAACAAAAGAAACCAAGCCCCAAACCCCTCATTACTTCAAACTTGACAAGCTCCCTCTATTATTAATGTGATGTAAAATTTCTCCCTGATCACCATATTCCAGGCATACCTAACAGTGACTTTCCACCCTTTAGCTAAGAGTACATGGCTTTGAGTGGAAATAGCTTAGAGGCTTCCATTATTTTAAGTTCTCCATGAATGACAGCATTGCAAGCTACGTAATGTTTGCTGTATAGAGGCCAGGCTAGAACAGGCCTTGTTGTTCTTCAGAAATGGCTTACACAGGCTGGGCTGGATCCTGCAAAAGAATTTCTGAGTCCGAGTGCTGTAACACACAGAACATGCTGCTACTCTCTCCTGCTGCAAAGTGAATGCCATGAACAACATGCTTGTTGAGGAACAGCATATGGAGGCTGACAGAGGGAGGAGAATATTATACCAAAGTGATGAGGAAAGGCAAACCCAGCATATAAAGTGACTGAAGCTAATGAAATCACTACAATGTAATGACTGACTAGGGAGGTTTTAGTAAGGAACGCTGAAAGGAACAGCTCGTGGCAGTGCCAGATCAGTGGTAACATGGTGTCATGGTTTAACCCCAGGCAGCAGCCAAGAACCAGCAGCCTCTCACTCACTCCACCACTTTTTTTTTCAGAAGGGTAAAAGCTACAAAAACTCATGGGTTGAGATAAAGACAGTTTAATAGAGAAAGCAAAAGCTGCACACACAAGCAAAGCAAAACAAGGAATTAATTCACTGCTTCCCACAGACAGGAGGTGTTCAGCCATCTCCAGGAGAGCAGGGACCATCACACGTAACGGTTCCTTGGGAAGACAAACACCATCACTCCAGATGTCCCCCCTTCCTCCTTCTTCCTCCCACCTTATATACTGAGCATGATGTCCTATGGTATGGAATATCCCTTTGGTCAGTTTGGGTCACCTGTCCCAGCTGTGTTTCCTCCCAATCTCCCATGCATCCCCAACCTCCTTGCCAGCGTGGCAGCACGGAAAGCAGCAAAGGCCTTGGCTCTGTGTGAGCTCTGCTCAGCAACAACAGAAACATCTCTGTATTATCAACTCTGTGTTCTGCACAAAACCCAAACATAGCCCTATATTAGCCCCTGTGAAGAAAGTTAACTCTACTTCAGCTCAAACCAGCACATATGGGAACCCCAAATGTGAAAAGGTTCCAAATCCAACACTATAGAATTTTACCATAGTAATTCCACATCAGAAAATTATCAAGTAAATAAAAAGAAAATTTGTTTAATTCTTAAAAAAGATTTTTTTTTTTAAGAATCTAGACAGATTCAAGTATGAAAACAAACACGCAATTTTATCTTGAGGTTCTCTGTTTGGCAATCTAAACCAGAAAGTCAGTGGAAGTCTTTCAAGAAAAGTTCTGCAGTATGATCAGCCCTGAGACGATCCTTTAAATATAACTAAGATATAAGACCAATGTCCTTGAAAATATGAAACAAAATAAAATTCCTTTCTTCTGAAGAACTAGAAACATTAAGATATTGCAAGCTGATATTTTCATATTTCATCCTGTTATGAAAACAATTGTAAAATCCCTTGTGATTTATCTTAGTAATATGTTCTCATCTATATATGCTGTAAATAGCTACAGCCAGCAGAAAGGATGCTATTTTACAATACATGTAACTCAAAGTAGCATCCTAATCAATTTGATATCTCTTTCCATCACATATATGATCACAATTTTAAATTAGGTTTCGTGTTTTTATCTAAACTTTGGTAATGGTAAATCATACAGTATAGAAAATATGTAATTTATGCAGGCATGCACACAAAGACAATTAGAAACACCCTAGTTTGATTTTACACAGGATAATTTTGCCTCCCTAGGCAGTTACGACTTTTTAGTGGTTGCATTAGCTTCAGTCATAAGAGTTGATTATGATTTTTTAGATTATTCTTTCTAAAATAAGTTTCCATTAAGCAGAAATACTTTTTGTTGCTCTTCCACATTTCTGGGTTCTTGAATTCTTCCTTATTTATAGGACTGTTTACCTCCAAAAACATCTTCACTATCACAATTCACTGCCTTGTCCGATCAGTGACAAACTATGATATGACCTATGACCAGGACCCAATCAGAGGCAGCAGCTGCAGGTAACCTGTGCTGCTGGAGCAAACTGTCACCTTGCTCCACACAAACCTCTTGCAGCATCAGCTGAGATACCATGGGCACTGCTACACTCTGTGTGATCCTCAGGTGGACACTTGGGCAGTTATTGTGCTACAGCAGCACCGCAACATGCAGATTTTCTCCAGGCTTTGGCCTCATGTCTATGTACATCTTCCCTGTGGAAATATGCTGAAATGTCATAATTCCAGTTTGCCTTTGCTCAGTCATCTTCTATCCCTCCCTGTACACAGAGCAACTGGGGAGCAGCACAGAGGCCAACAAGGCTGGCAGGACTGGGGCTGTGCTCGTTGGCCTTCAAAGGGAGAGTGAGCACAGACCTTCACTAGAGACTAAAATTACTAGTGGTGTTTTCTGTCCCACACAAGTAGCAGTATGTTTCCAGTAGAAATACCATTCCAAGAGCATTTAATGTTTGAAATAAAACAATCTGACTACATCCTAAAACATTTACAAAGGAAAAGGTTTCATTTGCTGTAATGACACACCTATGATCAGCATTTTAACATCTCACAGCTGTGAATTCCTTTACATACGAGTAAAAAAGGAATCATTTCAAGGAAATGTGGGCAGAAAACTCTTCCATTTATGTTGCTGTCTGCAAAAATACTGCTTTAGCAGAAGTGTTCATCTTCATGAATATTTCTTTATGGCATTATTCTTTAATTATCTCAGATGTAAACATTAGAGAAAGGACTAATTAATGAGAAAAATCTTTTGTGCTAGACACCTGATGTCTGGAAAAATTAATATTTGTTCTTTAGAGGGTCTGGGATCTGATGAAAAGAGGTAATTTGAATTAGCTGTAGATAGTTCACATTAGTGGATAATTAATTTTTTTCATATTTTGTCCTAGATTTCATTAGGCAACAGTTGTAAACATGTCTGTGCTAGCGAAAGGATGTCAGAATTCAGGTTAGATTATGACTCCTCAGGAAAAAAAAATGCAAGAGCAAGCAAAATCATAAAGTAAAACCAGAAAGAAGAAACTTACTGAGAATTCAATGCACTATTTTGCAGCAGTTTAAATAATTTCTGTGGGAAATTAAGGGAATATGACCCTCATCTCTGAAGGAAATCTAAGACCTGTGGGACTTCCAAATAGCAGAGGTAATATTGTGTTGTTTTAACCTGATAGCTATGATATTGAAATAACAGGGCTAATATTCTTAAAACACAGGATAGCAAACTTCATTTTCTTTATGTGCTTACACTTTCAGTGCTCCATGTAACAACTTATAATGCCAAGACAATTCCATACTCAATGTCTTTTTACATTTGCTTATATTTGTGCAGATACTAAGAAATTTGTTTGCAATGAAAATTACACTATATTGCACAGAATATATGTAATAAACATATTTAAATTATATCTTGAAGACAGGCATTATGAGAGATAAATTCTGATTGTGGCAAAAACCTAAAATGGGGTTGTCAGGACATATCTTGCGGGGAAAATGTGCTTAGCATGTGTCCTACTCAAGCACTGAGCAGGTGAGTGATAGTTGGGATATAGCACTACTGGAAATTCAGATTTAATTCCAAATCATCTGGCTGCTGCCAACCCTATCAGCAGTGTTTGCCCTCATTTAGCTTCTATCCTATGAAAGAACCTTAATGCATAAATTAGACAAAACTTACACAGTGCAAGTTTGTTTAACGGACCATCCTGTGTGAAGACAGGGGTAAAGGAGGAAGGAGTAATCATGTTGTTGCTTACACTCATGAAGAGGTAGAGCAACAAGTGGTAAAGCATATACCAATCAATCCTTGTGTAAAACTAAGCACTGTAAAATTTTCTTGGAAGAAATGCAAAGGATTTGCTTCACGTGAGCCTGGAGGAAGCAATTAAAGTCACTGAGGTATATTTAAGCTTATATTCAAAGCTTTACTGACTCAAGGACTCATTTTTATGGATGCTTTGGGCCTCCATATCCTCGAGCAGTTGGTTTTAGAGATTACCTTCTCACAACCAACCACACAAACAAACATAACCACTAGTGGTTTTAAGTGCCTGTTAAGCACTTAAGTATTTACTAACTTCGGCTTCAGGTCTGGAATTCTGCTCCTTGATGGTTTGGAAGCAACTGTGTTCAAAAGGCTCAAACATCTACATAAGAAAGTCCCCAAAGCTGTAAAACACAACTCACTTAAAAGCAGCTCATTCATTACAGATTGCATTAAAAAGGCAAACTTTTTCTGCCAAAAAATTTTTAACAATTAGGCCAAAAAAATGAGGAAGACTACTCATCCAAAGAAAGATAAGCAAGAAGAAGATTTACTTTGAAAGAAGATTGATTTTATGAACCTGAAAGACAGGGTAAGCTCTTCAGATTCCTGCAGATATATGGAACTTATTTTGAAAGAACTACAATGTATTCTTGAAGGATAATTATGCCAACATTGGAACAGCTAGTGTGGCTTTCTGTGCCTACACAACATCTGTCTCAGGCACTGAAATAACCATATTGAAAACAACATAGTGCATCTGCCTTCAGAAATAAAACTCCAACCCAAACTATTTACAATATTTTCTACTTCATCTAATCAAACTCAAATAAAAAAATGCGATTTCAACTTAATTGCTTTGCATTTTACTATGGTTTCACTGTAATTGTGGAGGCCTTAGATTTTAATGAAATAAACCACTTAGCAGCCTTTAACATGACACCTCAGCTTTCTCAGCACCTTACTAAAAAAATATAGAAAGGTAATTAGTGCAACTTACTGGAAAACCATTTTGCTTTATTGAAAATAAAGATACTTTTTAAATGCCAACATAATTTACTATGCCAAGTAAAGTTTGGAATTAGTAACATGATGCTACTCTCAAATCTGGTATAAGACTTCCACAGCCTTCACTAAGGCAGCTTTAAGCCACAGGAGAAATACAAAAGACAGCTAAACCAGAAGGTTCAGTGAGAAATAAATGCAGCCCCTGCCTGGTTTGCAAGGAGACTTTGGGAGGAACTGGGCAGCGAAGCCACACTATTGCTCTGAATCGTTGTGAGCTGCTCTGGGGGAGACCATGGTCACTTTGAGTGCTCTTGACAAATCTCTCAATCAGTAAAAATCTTTTTGGCACATTGTTTTGGAACTTGCACAAATCTCCCCCAAAACTCAGGGAGTCGCAGTATGCCAACAAAAAGGAGAAAGTTCTCAGATTCCTATGCTTGTTTTAATGATGCTTCTGTGATTTAAACCTGATATGAATTTGGTTTCCTTTTTGTTGAGCAGAACCTTAGAAGGTCAGTACAAATTCTTTTGAGTGGAAGGTCAAGTTCTTCAGAATTAAATTATTTCTCATATTTAAATGTCCTGCAAAAATTTAAGGAAAATACATTTGCTGTCTTTTGGGGGAGGGGATAGAAAGCAGTAAGTGTGTTTTCCACTCTGTAGCTCTTATTTCAATTTCTTCTCAGACTATGGTTTTTGCTTAATTGGATTCAAGCTAATTGACAACAACTCTGCTAGATCTAAAGGGTAAGCCTGTATCAGATGCAGAGCCACAACTACTCTATGTATATATATAAACATACATATAATTTTATCTATCTCTATATACATAACTTTTTAAGTTATTTGTATGACAAATAACTTGTGAATGTTCTTGATCACATTCTTCAGATTATGTAAAATTTTTGTATAAAAAAATATGCTTGGATTAAATATATTTTGCATATTTTCCTTTCATTCTTAACCAGCTGTGCATTTGTCACAGCTGACTTAAGTATTAGTTATCCTTCATTTTTTAATGACATTTTCTCTTTTTCGCATATTTGTCATTATTACATGAGACAGTTTTCAACTTCCAGAATATTTTGTTCATTTCATGCCACACCATTTATTTTTATGGCTTTATCTTCTGTGTCAGTGCAGATTTCTGATACATACTAGCTCTTATTGATACGTTATTTTTCACTAGAGAATGAAGATTTTTCGTGATGTTTCTAATTCTTCATCCATCACTCTTTGTGTAGGCCATAACCATTTTGTTTTCTTCATCATGCCATTTCTTTTTTCCCCTCTCCATAAGCATTTGTGCTGAGATCCAATTCAGAGTGAAACCCCCATGCAGTTAATTCCAGTGATTTATTTATTATTTAATTTTGGACTTCATCATAAACAATGAGAAATTGAACTGCATTTCAGTTGGGACTTCCAGATAAATTTAAAGGAATTAGGTACTCAATGTTACTAAATTTTCTAAGGAAATCTCTATCTTGTCATCACTAGAGCTCAACACTGTTCTGTACTTTAAGCCTACCAGGTTTGCAGTGATTTCAGTGAGCTTCCAGTCAATCATCAGGAGCTTGAGTGACTGTCACAGCTGATATTGCAGCACTGTGCCTCTCATTTACAGTGCTCTCACGGCTCCGCGGAGCTATTGGTGATTCTGCCCAGAGCTGGAGCTACCCAACAGGACGAGGTGGTTGGGAGGCATAGCAGGGAGCAAGGCTTAAACTACCAGCAATACACCAGTCATATACAACTGACTGAAAATCATCACAGAGTTCTCGTGGTCAGTTTGCTGAATGATCTTTACTGTTGGTTTTTAAGCACCATATTGATTAATTAGCGAGCCAACTGTTTACTGAGCACCTTGTGCTCAGACGTGTCAGCTCTCCACTGCACAGCTCCTCCAAACTGCAATCCAGTTGCTATGGCTACAGCAAGCTCCCATAGGATGGCTGCATTTAGCTGGCACATCCCAACCACCCAGAATACTAATGACATGGAAGAGTCCACCTATATGCACTGCGATTCGAAGGGGCATTTGACAAATCTAAATTATGCACACTAAGTCAACTGCAAAGACAATTATTTTATTTCTCAATTAAAAAACAAACCCCATTCTCCTGTAGAAACCTTTTATCTGTCTTTGCCTTGCAGCTAAATTTCAATTTTTATGTAATTTTAAAAAAAAAACCCAGAGTTTAAATTATGATACTTAACAGAAATTGCTATTTTTCCTAAAACACAATTAATCAAAGATAATAAGGATTTCACATTAGTTATATACAATTGTATTAAGCATAAAAATTAAATACTGCAGCTTTTTCTTGGTTTTGGCTTTATACAGCAAAATCCAAAACACTCTGTTGTGTGCTTGTTTACCACACAACTTCAACAACAGAGGAACATTAACCAATTCAGCCAATGCTGCTGACGGCAAAGTTATGTTGAGAAAGGACAAATAGGAAGCAATTTCTACTTGCATATCAGCTCTGCTTGGTGCTCTTCAGCTGCTCTGGGACATGTGGAAACCTCTGATGTAGGTCCACTTGGGTGCTGACAATCTTGCAGGAGATTTTGGGTCGTCACAGCTAAAGATTAGCATTACCTTCTATGGGAGCACTTAAAATACAGTTTGTTAGGTATTTACTCCAGAAACTATGGCTGTTGACTATTACCATTTCCATTCATGTCTATTACTTACTGTTCTCTGTGGGAACTCTTAAAGAAAAATCCAATTTGGATGTTCAGTAATTCCTGACATTGTCATATCTATATACACGCAGACACACACACACATATATATGGGGGTCCTGGGTGTTTCATTTCACAACTATTGATGATAAAGAGATGCTATTTGTGTCTTTATTATCTATTTGTTTGATGAACTCTTGTTAAGGTGAACAAAAAATATCCAGGATTCATATAGATTCCTTAAGATATATCTGTTGCCTTAGAGATGATTGACTGCAATTGTTACCACAGAAGCATCTGGCAGGTTTTTCAGAGGGACCATATACCAGAAAAAAACAGAATCATAAAAATAAACATCAATTTAATGTTTTTAGGATCTTACACTTAGGAAATTGTATATGCAGAAAAATACTCAGGCTACACAGCACAGTAAGTTTGTATGAAAGCACTAGGAAAAAATACTTTTTCTATTACACTGTAACTGCCTTTGACAGAACTTCTGCATTGCATTATAAATAAAAATGGATGTGCTGAGTGCTCTGAAAAATGAACTATTGTTTTGTACAAATCTATTAAAGATTTCTTTTTAAAAATAGAAAAAAAAACAGAATAAAAAATTAAAGCAATCAAAATATTTCACTATTCACATGCAAACATCATTAATCCTTTCCTGGGTTAGACACTACTCATAAGAAAGACCATTATGTCACATCTCTTCTTGAAATACTACTTTTTAATGAACATTCTACATCAGAGGTTTAGAGAATGCATCAAATTCTCTTAAATTGAATGGGTAGACTCAACCTGCCTGCTGAGTGGTGTAAAGGGACACACACTGGTGCAGGGACATGCCAAAATAAAGATATCTGAAAACACCTTAGTGTCTGGGAGCAAGTGGTTATTGCTGTTTAGCTGCTACTTTCCTTTGGGGTCAGGAAACACAAAACTGGATTTAAACTGACTTTTCCTCTTTTGGCAGAACCATCACTGGCTTTTGCAGCACAGTTTACAGAGTCTAATGTTGCTGAAATTGTGGGAGCCACTTAACATTTATCTAACAAAGAAGCATCTTCCACTGGGATTTAACTCTGATCTTAGGCCACCAAGTGAGGCACTGCCAGTGCCCATGCTGCCTCCACAGATGTAATGCAGAACTAAGTGAATCCTGCTCCATTTTTATGAGATGATGTTAAATAATTCTCATATTAAGTCCCTTTTCTGTTAAGGGACCCTTTACGGTCATGCAATATCCATAGACAGGCACATCAGCACTAACAGGATTAGCAGTTAGACATCTTCAGCTGCCAATGATGATGCAAATGAAATGTTACAAGTTATGGACACAGGCATTCCTAAAACATTTTTAACCACCACATCCTGACCCTGCTCAGAAGACAATAAAGGCAAAGGCAGAAAAAATACACAGAGCAATGAAGCCTCAGCCTGCACACAAAGCTTCTGCTGCACTTAGTGTCATATGTCAGAACTTTTAACCCTTGAACCTTTCCCCCTCTTCAAATTTAGGAACACTGAATCTGACCAGAGGGAGTGTAAAATATATGTGAGAACAGTCCACTCTTCTGCTTGTGTTGGTGTAAAAGCAGTGCCTCTGAAGACATAGAGGAAACAGTAGGAATTTTCAAAGTTCATTAAAAGGAAATGGACAACTTGCTGCCTTTTTCCTAGAACCCAGTCTTTATATGAGCTAGGCACTCAACAGGAGGTCACTGCCTACTTCTCACATTGGCTCCACTCATCCCTTTCTCTGAGTATACAGTTGGTGTCCTGTCATGCAAAATGGGAGAGGAACAACTCCCTTGGGTACACTGGTAAAACTACCACTTGATTAAAATTAGAAGAGGAAAAGAAAAGGAGAACTGATACTACTTGAGAAAGAAAAGAAATAGAGGTTTTCTCACAGAAATAAATCCTAGTAGAA